>NW_026717044.1:0-16120 GCF_029784015.1 Lycium ferocissimum | reverse complement strand
TGTACGTCCGAATATTTCGAGATAGTCGAGGAATGTCGAGGGCAAGACTATTTCCAAAATTATTTTAATATACAAATGGGTTGTGAATATTATTTATGAACCTTATTAGTATGGAAATATTGAGAAAGGTTAAGGGCGAAAAGGGAAACTCACAAAAAGGGTTCATGGCAATATCGAAAAGACTAGGGGCAAAATGGTAATTTCGCAAAGGATTCAAGAAGCTTCATGAAAGGGCCATGTTGGCCGAATTTAAAAGAAGAAAAAAAAAAGAAGGAAAGAAAGATGACAAAAAAATAAAATAATAAGTCATCTTTTATTGTAATTAAGGAAACTTCAAGAAGAGGACAAGAGTCCACTTACCATTGGAGCCAAGTATATATATATATATATATGTGGGTTGGTCATCATTTTAACTTGAGAAAGACTTGAAAAAAAAAGAAGAAGAGTAGGAGAAAGAAGAAAAATATTCGGCCATGGTGGCCAAATTTTGGAAGCAAGAAGATGTCCAAGAAAAATTAATTTCTTCTAGCCTTTCTAACCAAATGGAAGGTCCTCTATAACATGGAGTGGTTGTTGGAATAAGAAAAGCATTGGTTGTGTAAGTTGGAAACTCTAGCCAAGTGAGAAGACAAGTGGAGGAAGGTAAGGTTTAATTCCTTTTCTATGTGTTATAGATGATTTGTGAATATTGTAGTATGTAGAAAAGAATGGAACTCATGAAATATGCATGTGTGTGGTGTGGCCGAATGGAGTAGTGTGATGTAGGAGTAATGCATTAATTTTATGTAGTGTGTTGCTTGTTATTATAATGTTATGAAATGAATGGAGTTTATGGAATATGCATGTATAGGGGCTGCCCTAGTTGTGTATGAGAAGATAATTTTACTTCATATTTTAGTTGTGATCGTTATGAATTATGTGACGTAGAATGGAGGTTTAGTAGTTTGAGATGAATTGGAGTTGTTTGTGCATCATCGAAGAAGTTAGTGTGATGTTAGTGTGGTTCTTATATTTGTAAGAATAAATTCACCAATGTATGGGTTGTAAATATAATTCATGAATTTGGAAATGAGACATGTGTTGGAAGATTGTAAGTGGTTGTTGAGATTGAATTTGAAAGAAAGAATTAAGTTGTTATTGTTCTTGTGTATTTGAAAGGTGTTGAATGAAGTAGTATGTCGATTGAATCGTTTTGAAAGTCATGTGAATTGAATTGAATTGAATTGAATTGAATTGAATTGAGGTGTTGCTAGAATAATTATTGGTATTGTTGATAGTTTGGCTGGGTTGAATTTCGATTGTTATTGATGATTTGGGCCGAGTAAGACTCTCGGGGGTGGTGTATTTACAGGGGAGATGTTGCCAAATTTCGGCATCATAAGTGAATTCATTTGAAAAAAAAATCAAGACAAGTGTGCTTAATAATGAATCTAATGGTTGCATCAATTTTCTTGAATGTAGACTAGCGGCACAAGTTCGGACAAATAAGTGTAGCTAATAAGGCGCGGCGCAGGTATGTTAAGGCTAAGTCCTTCTTCCTATGGCATGAATCATACGATGTAATTTTATCGATGCTCCCATAACGTCCGTATTTTCATAAGTTAGAAGTTATGATTTCAAAGCATGATTTCCTTCCTAAAAGTTTATGAATGTTTCCCACAATATTCATTTTCTCCAAAATCCAAGTTTTACGATTTTTGAAAGTTTTTATGACCAAAACAACGACTATGATTTTATGATGATAATGATGATGCTAGATATGAGAAAATGACTAGGACGAATATGTCAAGGATATGTTCTTACCATGAACACGACGATACGAGATGCCAAGCCATTTCCGGATAATAACTACTTTAAAGGTTTCAAAAATATATGAAATGATATGTTATGTCCCTGTTTTATGTTTTCCCGTGATGTTATCCTTGATTGATAGTCTCGCTTTATAATTGTTCCTTCAAAGTGAGACAAAGCGCCCATGATTATTCCATAAAGTAATCGGAGGCTACCGACCTTACGTCACTCCGACGAATGCACGACTTTTCTTTGGGCTCTCCTGCATGCTTATATGACATATGTATATGAGATATGTATATGCACATGGGGGGTGGGGGAAGGGATACATGGGGAAGGGGAAGGGAAACATGTTTCATTGCCACCTGGTCAGGCTGGTTTTTCATCCCGGACGCGGGATGCCCGGACGCGGGATTTATGGGCGAGCCGGAGTATTTCGGCGCAATGTGGGCGAGCCGACGCTGTTCGGTGCTATGATACTATATGATACACTATGACTTGATATGATATAACACGATATGATATGATATGATATGCTATGATATAACATGATGCGATATACGATCTATTTTCTATGTATATGGAAAAGAAATGTTTTCAAAGGAAAGACAAGCATGCATGGTATCCAGCCAAAAAGGCATTCACATGTACAGGTTATCCTCTTATCTCATCACACGTTCTATGATCCCATGGTATTCATACTTATGTTCCTGTTTGTATTATTTTTCATGCCTTACATACTCAGTACATTGCTCGTACGACCCTCTTCTTCGGGGCCGCGTTTCATGACGCGTGTGTACACCTGCATTTAGCCGAATCTAGCATAGAGGATGTTCCAAAGAGTTGGTAGGCTCCACTTGTCCCAGAGTGCTGCCGAGTCAGAGTATAGATGCTGTGATGCTTTGTTCGAAGTTAGAGACTTTGCAGACAGAGTCGTGGGTATTGGGTTGTCAGTCTGTAAACGGCTCCAGCAGCCGATATGTCATTATGTTTCGTGTCACGAGTCTTATATGATGTCAGATTTTACTTATGGAAAAAAAAAATCTATGTATTCATTTCTAACTGATTCATAAGTTCGTATGTATAATAAGAGTCAGCGGGTTCGCTCGGCTCCGAATACGGGGTCGGGTGCCCATCACACCCTAGTAAGACCGGGGTGTGACAAAGTGGTATCGTGAGCAGTCGGTCTAAGGGTTGTACGCAAAGTCGTGTCCGGCGAGTCCCGTTTATGGGTGTGAGCCGGCCACATTTATAAACAGGAGGCTGCGGGGCATCTAGGAATTGTTGACCTTCTTTCTGTCCTGTGATCGTGCGATAGAGCCATGTCATAAGAAATAAGATTTCCCTATATAAGCCATACGTACGATGGAAGAAAGCGAGTGACGCTATGGAAGGTCATAGAGGTAAATCTTAACGTAATTATTCTGTCACCTGAAATTGGAAGCACTGGATGACTGGAATGTGTCGTAAGGCCGTATGTTCTGCGAGGTGTTATCGATATCTGTGATGCACAGATTTAAAATAGTAGGCATGGTAAAGGAGATCCTGCCAGAATGGATTTGTCTAACAGGAAGAAGCGCGAAAAGAAAATACGATAAACAGGCAGTAAGCGAGGTGCGACGTTTCAGAAAGGTTATGGATTTGGCATGGCGATAAAGGTGCGATCACTACCCTCAGGAATCTGGAAGCCCAGTACGGGAAGTGGTTACACATATAAGTGAAAAAGTGGACGTTGAGGATCGAAAAGGGTAAAATAGTAATTACAAAAGAAAGGACGTGTTACGAAAATGTTTCGGAATCCGTAAGACTTCAACTTGCTCTAGAATATGTAATAAAGGTCATACGAGGAAGTGGACGCGATTATATCGCATTAAGGCACCGGATTCTACCAAAGTTTCGAGGTTAAGCGTGCTCGGGTGGGAGCAATTTCGGACGATGGGTGACCCCCCCTGGGAAGTATGCGAGAAATTCGATATATTCAGACCTAAGAGACAAATGAGAAGTTAGGGTAGCCCAAGGGAAACTAGAGCATATGGAATGGTTGGAGAACATAAGAGGACGCGCGGACGAGGCGTACTTGCTCGGTGAAGAGATATTTAAGAAGTGCATTATAGCCCTAGAAATAGGATAGGCTTGAACAAAGTTGTTTGGAAGTAATTTGTGGGTTAGTTGATAGTGATTATATATATATGTATATATGAAGGTGTAGGATATCCCATATATGATTGTATCAAATGGACATCCGAATCCCAAACTACACCGGTTACGGTACGAAAGGCATCAACCGAGCAAGTGGTACCGAAGATCGAGTAACCGCAAGAATAAATGGTACAAGTGTTGCAAAGTAAGTCGTTATTATTTCACTATAGGTTGAGATTGGAAATTCTAGTATAACGATATTTGGAAAAGAAAGAGAGTGAGTAGATGGAAAATAAAGGGATCAAAGTGACTAAGAAAGAGAAAGGTAAGGAACCTCGATGAAGTGAAGCTCCCGAGAAAAACTACTGGCAAAACACGAGGCTATTGGGGAAAGGACTCGAAATAAGTATGTGAAAAGGGGACAGAGTGTGGTAAAAGAAGACAGGAGAGGAATGTATGGGATTCGAGAACTAATTGCGATAAGTGAGGCTAAAAGAATAGTAACCGTGACAAGGAAAATGTGAAGTAAGAAAAGGAATGACTAAGCTTAGTGGCGGTGTTGTAAGACTTCGGTATTGAAAGGTATATAAAGGTAATGGGTCGACATTGTCGAGTGGAAGTTGAAGGTGTGGAATAAGAATTCATGTGAAGTCTGAAGGATTTGATCTTAGCGGAAACAGAATAAATGGAGGGAGTGTGCATAAGAGACCGCTCGGCTATAGCATCACAAGTATAGTTAAAGACCCGATGAATAAGGATGAAGGGAGAGCGAAAATTGTAAGGATTCTGTGCTAAGAACAAGGGTAGCGGAACACTTGCGAAATATGAACGTACAGCTACAAAGACAAACGCGCAGTTAAAGAGAAATTATGAGTAAGTGAGTTAAGCAAGCGGAAGGACGAATAGTGAACGAAAGGGTATGGAAATGGGGACAAAATGATGACATAGGCAGAAAGTAAAAGAAAAACTTAGGATTAGGAGTTTCCGATATGTTAGACACAGAGTTGGGAAGGTAGACAAGGAATAAGGTATAGACGAAGACTTTATAAAAGGACTGTTGGCATGTAAGGAACCCCTTAAAAGGGGGGGGGGGGAGAACATATTATATTGGACTTAAAGAGGAATCGTAACACAGTCCAAAAAGTAGGAAAAGCATATGGAAGTACGAAGGATACTTCGACAGATTACAAAAGGAAATCCATGACACGGATTAAGAATTCATGTAAAAACCGAGGAGTTTGATTATAAGGAGAATAAGGTAAAGGATAAGAAACGGGCATAAAGGAAAGAGCAGCTATAAAAGGGACCCTCCCGAAATATTATGACGCCCATAAGGTCAGTTAAACATTCGAGGACGAATGTTCTAAAGGGGGGGAGGATGTTATAGCCCGTACTTTGTACGTTCGAATATTTCGAGATAGTCGAGGAATGTCGAGGGCAAGACTATTTCCAAAATTATTTTAATATACAAATGGGTTGTGAATATTATTTATGAACCTTATTAGTATGGAAATATTGAGAAAGGTTAAGGGCGAAAAGGGAAACTCACAAAAAGGGTTCATGGCAATATCGAAAAGACTAGGGGCAAAATGGTAATTTCGCAAAGGATTCAAGAAGCTTCATGAAAGGGCCATGTTGGCCGAATTTAAAAGAAGAAAAAAAAAAGAAGGAAAGAAAGATGACAAAAAAAAAGTCATCTTTTATTGTAATTAAGGAAACTTCAAGAAGAGGACAAGAGTCCACTTACCATTGGAGCCAAGTATATATATATATATATATATATATATATATATATATATATATATGGGTTGGTCATCATTTTAACTTGAGAAAGACTTTAAAAAAAAAAAAAAAAAAGAGTAGGAGAAAGAAGAAAAAATATTCGGCCATGGTGGCCAAATTTTGGAAGCAAGAAAATGTCCAAGAAAAATTAATTTCTTCTAGCCTTTCTAACCAAATGGAAGGTCCTCTATAACATGGAGTGGTTGTTGGAATAAGAAAAGCATTAGTTGTGTAAGTTGGAAACTCTAGCCAAGTGAGAAGACAAGTGGAGGAAGGTAAGGTTTAATTCCCTTTTCTATGTGTTATAGATGATTTGTGAATATTGTAGTATGTAGAAAAGAATGGAACTCATGAAATATGCATGTGTGTGTGCGTGGCCGAATGGAGTAGTGTGATGTAGGAGTAATGCATTAATTTTATGTAGTGTGTTGCTTGTTATTATAATGTTATGAAATGAATGGAGTTTATGGAATATGCATGTATAGGGGCTGCCCTAGTTGTGTATGAGAAGATAATTTTACTTCATATTTTAGTTGTGATCGTTATGAATTATGAGACGTAGAATGGAGGTTTAGTAGTTTGAGATGAATTGGAGTTGTTTGTGCATCATCGAAGAAGTTAGTGTGATGTTAGTGTAGTTCTTATATTTGTAAGAATAAATTCACCAATGTATGGGTTGTAAATATAATTCATGAATTTGGAAATGAGACATGTGTTGGAAGATTGTAAGCTGGTTGTTGAGATTGAATTTGAAAGAAAGAATTAAGTTGTTATTGTTCTTGTGTATTTGAAAGGTGTTGAATGAAGTAGTATGTCGATTGAATCGTTTTGAAAGTCATGTGAATTGAATTGAATTGAATAGAATTGAAGTGTTGCTAGAATAATTGTTGGTATTGTTGATAGTTTGGCCGGGTTGAATTCCCGGATTGTTATTGATGATTTGGGCCGAGTAAGACTCTCGGGGATGGTGTATTTACAGGGGAGATGCTGCCGAAATTTCGGCAGATCATAAGTGAATTCATTTGAAAAAAAAAATCAAGACAAGTGTGCTTAATAATGAATCTAATGGTTGCATCAATTTTCTTGAATGTAGACTAGCGGCACAAGTTCGGACAAATAAGTGTAGCTAATAAGGCGCGCGCAGTATGTTAAGGCTAAGTCCTTCTTCCTATGGCATGAATCATACGATGTAATTTTATCGATGCTCCCATAACGTCCGTATTTTCATAAGTTAGAAGTTATGATTTCAAAGCATGATTTCCTTCCTAAAAGTTTATGAATGTTTTCCACAATATTCATTTTCTCCAAAATCCAAGTTTTACGATTTCTGAAAGTTTTTATGACCAAAACGACGACTATGATTTTATGATGATAATGATGATGCTAGATATGAGAAAATGACTAGGATGAATATGTCAAGGATATGTTCTTACCATGAACACGACGATACGAGATGCCAAGCCATTTCTGGATAATGACTATTTTAAAGGTTTCAAAAATATATGAAATGATATGTTATGTCCCTGTTTTATGTTTTCCCGTGATGTTATCCTTGATTGATAGTCTCGCTTTATAATTGTTCCTTCAAAGTGAGACAAAGCTCCCATGATTATTCCATAAAGTAATCGGAGGCTACCGACCTTACGTCACTCCGACGAATGCACGACTTTTCTTTGGGCTCTCCCTGCATGCTTATATGACATATGTATATGAGATATGTATATGCACATGGGGTGGGGGAAGGGATACATGGGGAATGGGAAGGGAAACATGTTTCATTGCCACCTGGTCAGCTGGTTTTTCATCCCGGACGCGGGATGCCCGGACGCGGGATTTATGGGCGAGCCGGAGTATTTCGGCGCAATGTGGGCGAGCCGACGCTGTTCGGTGCTATGATACTATATGATACACTATGACTTGATATGATATAACACGATATGATATGATATGATATGATATGATATGATATGATATGATATAACATGATGCGATATACGATCTATTTTCTATGTATATGGAAAAGAAATGTTTTCAAAGGAAAGACAAGCATGCATGGTATCCAAACAAAAAGGCATTCACATGTACAAAAAATATCCTCTTATCTCATCACACGTTCTATGATCCCATGGTATTCATACTTATGTTCCTGTTTGTATTATTTTTCATGCCTTACATACTCAGTACATTGCTCGTACTGACCCCTCTTCTTCGGGGGCTGCGTTTCATGTCTCGCAGGTACACCCAGATGAGCTGAATCTAGCATAGAGGATGTTCCAGCAGAGTTGGTAGGCTCCACTTGTCCCGGAGTGCTGCCGAGTCAGAGTATAGATGCTGTGATGCTTTGTTCGAAGTTAGAGACTTTGCAGACAGAGTCGTGGGTATTGGGTTGTCAGTCTGTAAGCGGCTCCAAAGAACTCGATATGTTATTATGTTTCGTGTTACGAGTCTTATATGATGTCAGATTTTACTTATGGAAAAAAAAAATTCTATGTATTCATTTCTAACTGATTCATAAGTTCATATGTATAATAAGAGTCAGCGGGTTCGCTCGGCTCCGAATACGGGGTCGGGTGCCCATCACACCCTAGTAAGACCGGGGTGTGACAAGAATAACGGGCATAATGTGCCTCGCCCATAACCTGTCGCCGCAGCCCTGCAATGTCAGGTACACATAACCTGCCCCTGTGTAATAGTGCTCCATCGGATGTAAGCTCGAACGGGGTCTTTTCCTTCTCAAGGCCGTGTCTCCGTACCGTGCCGAATAGGATCCTCATACCGACGCCGCTTAATCTCTTCTCGTAATAGAGGATTCAAAATACCTCGAACAGAAACCCCAATATCTCCAGAATCAGCCAAACGAACTCCAAGACTAGCTAACTGATGGATCTCGCGAACCATTTCCTTCCTCTCTGATGGCACGTCTGCTAGGCTGCCCATAGACTTACGGCTGAGTGCATCTGCCACAACATTAGCTTTCCCCGGATGGTAGAGAATATCAATATCATAATCTTTCAAAGAACTCTAACCACCTCCTCTCGCCGCAAGTTCGGCCTCTCCTTCGTTTAAAGATGTACCGGAGGCTCTTATGATCCGTATAAATATCAACGTGAACACCATATAAATAATGTCTCCACATCTTCAAAGCATGAATCATCGCGCGCCCTCTAAATCGTGAGTAGGATAATTTTTCTCGTGCTTTCGAGTCGCGGGAAGCATAAGCTATAACTTTGCCGTGCTGCATCAACACACACCCTAAACCAATACCAGAGGCATCACAATAAATAACATACCCGTCTGGACCCTCGGGAAGAGTCAGGACTGGAGCTGTAGTCAACTTCTCTTTCAAAGAATCGGAAGCTACGCTCGCAAGCATCCGACCACCGAAACTTAGCTCCCTTCCGAGTCGCCCTTGTCAAAGGCGCCGAAATCGAAGAAAATTTCTCTACGAATCTCCCGTAATAACCGGCCAACCCCAGAAGCTACGCACCAGTCGGCGTCGTAGGTCTAGGCCAATTCTTTACGGCCTCAATCTTCTGGGTATCCACCCGGATGCCATCAGCCCCAATAATATGCCCCAGAAATGCCACTGAAGTCAGCCAGAATTCACACTTAGAAAATTTAGCATATAATTTCTGGTGCCGGAGTGTGCCAAGTACCGTCCTCAAATGATCTGCATGTTCTGCTTCTGATCGAGAATAAACCAGGATGTCATCAATGAACACAATCACGAACATGTCTAAGAACGGTCTGAATACCCGATTCATCAGGTCCATAAATACTGCTGGGGCATTTGTCAGCCCAAAAGACATCACTCTGAATTCATAGTGCCCATATCGGGTCCTGAATGCGTCTTAGGAATATCGCCTCTCGAACCCGTACCCGATGATAGCCTCGACCGCAGTGTCTATCTTCGAGAAACACCCGGCACCCCGCAACCGATCAAACAAATCATCAATCCCGGGGAGGGGATATTTATTCTTGATGGTTACCTTATTCAGCCGCCGGTAATCAATGCACATCCGCGTCGATCCATCCTTCTTTCTCACAAACAATATCGGCGCTCCCCAGGGTGATGTACTGGGCCTAATAAAGCCCTTCTCTAATAAATCTCTCAGCTGCTCTTTCAATTCCTTCAACTCTGCAGGTGCCATTCTGTACGGAGGAATAGATATAGGCTGAGTATCTGGCAGCAGATCAATAGCAAACTCTACCTCCCGCTCGGGGGGAAGACCTGGAAGCTCATCTGGAAATACATCTAGAAATTCATTAACGACTGGGACTGACTGAAGAGTCGGTGCCTCTGCTTCTAAATCATGTACACGAACCAGATGATAAATATAGCCTTTTCTGATCATTTTCCTTGCCTTGAGGTATGAAATAAACTTACCCCTCGGCGATGCTGTGTTACCTGCCCACTCTATAACTGGTTCCCCTGGAAATTGGAAACGGACTATCTTCTTTTGACAATCAACATTAGCATAACAAGAAGCTAGCCAATCCATACCCATAATCACGTCGAACTCAGTCATATCTAACTCTACCAGATCTACCTTAGTACAGCAGCCACAGATAATTACCGAACAGTCTCTATAAACCTGCCTGGCGGTAACAGAATCCCCTACTGGTGTATCTACCTCAAACGGCTCTATCGGTTCAGATTCTATTCCAATCTTATTAGCAACAAGGGGTGAAATATATGATAAAGTAGAACCAGGATCAATCAGTGCATACACATCTCGAGAGAAGACCAGTAATATACCTGTAACAACATTAGGCGACGCCTCCTGGTCCTGTCGGCTGGCCAATGCATATATGCGGTTCGAAGGACCGCTAGAACCAGGAACTCCACCACGTCCTCTGCCACGGCCCGCTGATGCTGGCATACCTCTCCCCGCAGGGCGCATAGCTACCGAGGATGAAGATGAACCACCGGCTGACCCGGTAGACTGAGCTGCGCTGCCTGCACCACCTCTAACCGGACAGTCTCTCATCAGATGCCCCTGACGGCCACAAGTAAAGCACGCACCGCTGGCACGAAAACACTCTCCAGGGTGTTGTCTCCCACAAAGGGGGAACACGGAGGTCCGTGGTCTCATCCGACTACTAGAACCTCTCGTCCAACCGTGAGCCCGAAAACCCGGAGCTCGGCTCGCTCCCGAATATCCCGCACCCTCCGATCTCCCCGCCGGTGAACCGTGGGGGTGTACCCCCGTGGCCGGGCCGGGGAGGATATCCGCTCGCCGCCGCCGAGGCCGCCCGCCTCGAAAATCCCCGAATACCTGCATGATCTAGCCCTCTTGGGCCGGCCCCTCGTCATCAACCCTATCGCCGGCGCCCTCGCATCGGTCCTCCATGCCCCGGGCGTGGGCTCCGTATACGGGCAATATCCATACGGCCGGGCCTCCATCACTAAGCACAACGAAGTACTGGTCCAGCCCCCACTATATATCGGTGCATATGGTCAAATATGTCGCCTACATATGCGGGCGCATATCTGGCTAGCGAATCAAACTCTAAACTGTACTCCCGGATCGGCTCGCCCTCTCGCTTCAACAAAGCAGAATCTGCTACCCCGGCCCGCCTCACCTCCGGAGGTAGAAAATGGGCCGAAGGCCTCTCGTAAACTCGCCCCATATGGCCGGGAGGGGCACCCTCGCCTAGACAAACATCCAAGACTCGCACCACCAGCCGCTACATCGTGCAACCGATAGGGCGCCAACTCAATCGACTTTGTCTCGGAAGCACTAATCAATCGCAGGGTATGCTGCATCTGTCGGACGAACTCCTGAGGGTCCTCTGCGGGCTTTGACCCGAAAAACTCTGGTGGGCCACAAAGTAGAAAATCACGGCCCTCTCGACTATCGCGCCCGTCACACGATCATCCCCTACCCCCCCGTCCGTGGACTCGCCCGCTACCAATCGAGTCAATAACCGGACCGCCCTCGCCGGGTCCCATCATCCGCCCCCGGCCGGGGGGCCGGAGGCACAGTGTGCATCGGTGCCGCGGGAGCCGGCGGTGGAGCCGCCCGTGCCGCAAACCGTGGGCGCTCCAAATCCCTCCGATACGGCGGCGTAGCGCAACTAGCCGTCGAAGGCACAATATCCGGCTCAATCCGGGCACGAGCCCTAGTAGTCATCCGGGCTCGGGCTGGTCTCACCTCGCCGTAGACTTGCCCTTCTCGGCGCCTATGGCCTTCCTCGAGGCATCGCCGAAAACATAACATTTCATCAAAAAGAGTCATCCCGATAACACAGCTCTATCGCACGATCTAAGATCGAAGGAAAGATAACATCCTAAATGTCCCGTAGCCTCCTCGTTTATAGATGTGGTGCACAACACACCGATAAACAAGACTCTACTGGACACGGTCTGTAGACATTCCGAGGACGAACCGCTCTGATACCACTTCTGTCACGACCCAACCCCGTAGGCCGTGACTAGTGCCCGAGCTGGGCACCCAAACACAATCACTAATCCGAATCACGTACAAATAGCTTATACAGACACAAATATCAAACGCTGTCCCAGATTATTTCAAACTGTCTCAAACAAATCTCAAACACAACCGTATATATATCAAAAGCCGACAAGGCTATCAAATGGCGCAACGGCCCAAAACATATACAAATGCAAGCCGACGAGGCTGCCACGGCGAATGGGATCGCCCAGAACAAATAATATACAAACACAACTGTACAGAATGGGCATAACCCACATACATGTCCACAGACCTCTAAACAGACAAACAGAATCATATGACGGGACAGGGCCCCGCCGTACCCCTGAACCAATATATACAAATGCAACGAACGAATATATACCAAAATGTGGCTCCGGAATAAGGGGAGCACTCCAAATAGCAGAAGAGGGTGTCTTAAACAGGTGGATCACCGAACTGCGCGTCTATACCTGCGGGCATGAAACGCAGCCCCCGACGAAAGGGGGTCAGTACGAAATATGTACTGAGTATGCAAAGCAGAAAATATAGTAAGCAACTCTGAGTCATAATCGAGCAAAAGTACAGAAAGTAAATGCATTTCCAGAATATCAAAATGTTTACTTTTAAAAAAAAATACGAATCATGCATAGGGCACAAAAAATATGGTCGCCCGCCTGTCGATGGCGCCATAACACAGCATAACACCAGAAAGTTTCAAATCTCCGTATCCCCACACACATCATAACACAAAGATAACGCCATACACAAGATAACACCAAATATAAGCGGAACCCGGCCCTCGAGCGAGGGGCTTGGTGAACCATAATCACAGCATAACACCGGAGTATAACAAAGTGCGCACGACACAGAACCGGCCCGGGACTCGGCGAAAGATATAACAGAAGGCACGAACGGAGTCGTGAGTAACCATATACATAAAATCATTATCATAGACTCAAATGATAAGTAAAACGACCATACTTAGAAATCGGAATAATAACCAAATCAAATTCTTTCAAAAGTCGTCAGGATTACAAAAGAAGAGTCGTGGGACCCACGGACGGGTGTCGACCCGAGTCAGGCCCGCCTATGAAAAACATACTCATCATACATCATACAATCTCCTACGAGCATATCGAGGCAATCCGAGCCTTTCTGTGAAAGATACGGGCGTTCGTAGTTACGGAACTCTTTAAAAGCCAAACTTTTTATGCAAAAGTTGAAAGTCAGATATTTCAAAGACATAAAGGCCCATATTTCATCATATCGACATACGAATTCCAAGAAACGAATAAGAGTCATAAACGTGCTCGGATTGCGAGAATCGAATTTTCTCGAGGCTCGGGTCATAGCCTACTTGTAACTAAGGCATGCCAAAAGAAGAAAGGATTGAGCTTTACATACCTCAAATGCTCTCAAAGCTAGCTCAACCTACGTCTCGGGCTGCCCAAGGTCTACAAACAATTCATAATATGCCAAACATTAGCCATAGGCATTTAGGCATTTAATTCCAAACTAACACTTAATTCTACGAAATTTGGGCAAAGATTTCCCCGTAAATAGGCCAACCCCGAGAATTTAACTCGGCCAAATCAACAACAACAACAACAAAAACCAACCTAGAAACATTAATAATCAATACGAAAGGCAATACAACATTAATAACTCTCTTTTACATCATTCAACAACTTTCAATATATTCGATTCAACGGCTTGCATTCAAGCCAACATCAATGCTTATACGTTCAAATGCTAACCCGAACCCATACCAACAATATTCAAAGACATTTCAAACAATTCATACAACATTCCCCACAATCCAACAATTTCCCCAAGTTACCCGAAAACAGTCCCCAACCCGAGAGCCTCAACTATAACACATTCCTCATTTCCAAATCATGATTGGCACCAACAATTCACATTCTAACAATGTCATTCTCATAATTATACAAGTTACATCAAATGTACAATAACCTCCAAATCAGTCCGCCACAATTACAACATCAATTTGAGTCATTAAACTCTCATTCTCATCATGGAATTCATAACGACAACAACTAAAACACTAAGCGATATTAATTCATTTCTTGTCACATAAATGGCCTACATTCGGCCAACACCTCCTACAAACATATATAGAGGATTCTCATTCATTTCTCCACTCTACAACAATCACAACATGCTAACTAGACTTTAATTCATTGCTTCAATACAACACAACACACACACACCTCACACGGCTATGCACTACACACACAACCTTCACTCCAACATGCAATATTTCATGATTTTCATCCATTTTAACATACTACAATATGCATACAACCTTTATAACACATAAAACATAATTAAATCTCACCTTTCTTCTTCAACTTCACAATTTGCCTAGGGTTTGCAATTGACACAACGAATGGTTGGATGACCCGAACAACACTTTCACGTTACTTAGGGACCTCAAATTAGTGAATTTGCATCAACGAAATAATTTTGGGATGGCTTGAATTGAAGTTGGTTTTTCTCCCTCTTGGCCGAGAGCCTCTTTTTCTCTTCAACTTCTTGCTCTTTTTTTTTCTAAGTGTTGAAATGAATAAAGATGACTACTTGATCATCTTTTGTGCTATTATAAGAATGGCACAAGTGTCCTTGTCCCACACATGTGTTGGACCAATTAAAATTATCCACAAATTGTGTGGGCCAACTCCCACACCACACGGCCACAACAAGGGAAAATGCATGATTTTCAACTTCCATAAATTCCAATTTTGGTCCCAAATTTTTCTAATTGTTCCATACCAACAAATTCATGAACAACTTATGTCTCAAAATAAAATAGAAGGTCAAAAGTCCCGACTTTGTATCCCAGAATAGTTTTGACCCTAACTTACCATAGTTAATCCGGATTGTTCCAATGCATAAAATACGGGATATAACTGTGGGGCTGGGAAAAAAAAGGTGGGAAAAATTAGTGCTTTATTTTATTTGGGGAACGACCGGATATTATATTTTTTAAGGACTGGATATTTCCCCCTTGTTAATATTGAACTAAAAATTATCTTTAATGACTGGAAAAGAATTTAGTCGTTATAAATATACTTAGAACGACCGGATTTATCTCCCTTCGTTAAGAAATCGTCGCTAAAAGTTAAGTTTCTTGTAGTGAAAGGTGAACTTCTCATACAAAACACTAATTCATGTTTTGATGGTGGTTGGTGTGCGTGGGGACAAGCCCACATTAAACCTTGATTGTATTATCCTCTATATACATATATGAAATCATAATCATTTTCTTCCATAAGAGATGATCAATAATTATGGTTAATTGTTGGTACTGATGTTTTATAATGAACTATGACAAGGGAATCTTGTTTAAAGAAGTTGAAACATTTTCAAGATTATCTATGAAAGTATGGATTTCGTAATGGCATAATGAACTTTAATGTTATTGACGGTGTGACTACTTTGAGACAAATTGTGAATCGGCTTCTATGCTATGAACTTTGTTGTTGTGTTTGGCCTAGCTACTCGGGAGGAAGAGTAGCCACTATGGAACCTAGTGTGATAATGCCTAGCCATTCGGGAGGAAGAGTAGTCACTTCTGGGTTCGCTACTTGGGGTGTGATTATGCCTAGCCATTCGGGAGGAAGAGTGGCCACTTCTGGGTTCGCTACCTGGGGTGTGATTATGCCTAGCTATTCGGGAGGAAGGATAACCACCGTCGAATTTCATGTTCCGGTGTGATGCGCTGCGATGATTAGGGAACCTCAAAGGTCATCCCTTCGTTATGATTGATTTTTGGGCCTGTATTGGAAAGTGTGATATTCCTATCTTTTAATGGAACTATTGTTGATAATCATGACCAACTTAAATTGCACATTCGAAGGTTGGAACTTGACAAAGACTTTATAACCTGTTTTGATAATTGTCTTTCATGGAGATAAACAAGATGAATAACGGTTTTTACATTGATT
>NW_026717043.1:0-32553 GCF_029784015.1 Lycium ferocissimum | reverse complement strand
CGTATGGTTTCGTGCATAATGGCTCGTAGCCTTCTTGAAGATAGGACATTCGTAATGAAAGGGAAATTCATGCCATAGGACTCATGCCTTGAAAGAAAGGGATTAGTATCCTCACATACCTTTGTCGCTTAACTATTCTATCGCTTTTCGTTCTCCTTGAATGCACTTGTTATACCTTCATGGAATTTGTGTCGTCATTAGCTAAACAATCATGAAAACGTACTTGTAAGGCTAGAAAAATTTGGTGACATTTCCTTTGTTTATATTACTTTCCTCCATATTCCATCTCAACTCCCAACATTCATAACAACGATCACAATATCGTAAACATTAGGCATCGTCTAATTACATTGCTCACAATTCATAATTTCACCACGTTTCTCCATAACTATGACAAAAGTCCATCATCGCATTCCTTCTCATACAATACTCATTTCATGCTCTAAACGTCATTTATAATACATCTGTAACATCGACACAACCATTTTCATGATTCAAACCACCACTGCCCAATAATAACACCATTCACACATTTAATGACCCATTTGCTATACACTTCTACAATCCATGAGTTTCAACTTATAAATACTTCAACTAACATGGAAAGATCATGAAACTTACCTTAGATGATGGAGGAATAAGCTTTGGATGACAATTCACCTTTTCCACCAAAACCCTATTTCATCTCTCTTGGGTTTTCTTGATTTGAATGGCTTTGATGAGGTTTCCTTTACTTGGTTCACTTGATTTCTTGTTGATGATATTTGATTTCTATTGATTTCTCATGGATGAAGTGTTTGGAACACTCTAGAGGTTTCTTGAAGTGTAGGGGTGGAGTATGAAATGAAATGGAAATGAAAAAGGGTCCCTTATATAAAATGAACTCAGCCCCGACCAAGATATACGGACCAACATACGGTCCGTATAATTTCTACTGACCGTATGTTGAACCGTATATTTGGTCCAGTGGAGCATGACATTACGGTGGATCTACGGCCTGGACATACGATCAGTAGATCTTATACGGCCGGTATGTACGGCCGTATGTTTGATTTTCCGAGAGTTGTTTCGTCGACTCGTTTGATCTCCGATCCTTATGGAACCTTCTTAACACTTGTTCAACACTTCATTAGCATTCTAAGGGACGTTATAACTCTTCCTCAATGTGTCATTAGGACATCATTAACTCGATGCTCGAAATTCTTATCCGATACCCAGCATATGACTCGCTTCTCTTAACAACTTTCTTTCCTTAACTCGAATGTCTTTGGAAATCTTAATTAGGACCACCACATACTATCTCTCGCTTATCCCAAACCTCGTATACGTCATTTCCTTCGTGAGTCTATTCATTGTACGCTAACGGGAAATTTTTCTAGTGTATGATTCAAACCTTTACAAGTTTTTTCATATTTTAAGTTGGTGTATTTTTGTTCAAATTTATCTGTTCATCAAAATGTGGTCCAATTACTTTTCAAACAATACGACCCAATTACGGGGAGTGGCCACATTCCTTGCTCCCCCGTGACAGTCCGACCCGACCCATAGCTAGATGACTCTAGTTCACAAAAAAATGAGTTTGTAAAAAAGTGTTTCAATTTCTATAAATTAAAACACTCTTCTTGTATACAAAGTAGCAATAAGCCAAGTGACCAAGCAAATCCTCCACGAGAACCCAGAAAATGATGGTCGATTTTTTATGATCTCATAAGTTACAGATCAAACCAAAATACAATTCAAAATTGGGTCTTTGCAAGTGGCTCCTCTCCAATCTTGGATCTTCTTACTCGTGGCAGTGCTCATATGGTTAATTTCCATATTTCTGAAACACTTCCTTCCCAAAATAATCACCTTCACGTTCGGGTATATATTAATCTACTCTATTTTTTTAATGTGTAAAGTTTCAGGTACTTTAATCAATTCGGAGTTTCATAACTTGCTTAATTAACCCAGACTGAGCATGAAGTTAATTTAATAAAGCGAGTTGAAATTTGTAGTCAGTCTTAAATATCTCATAACATTGTTGTGGCAATAAGACTTTTGAACTTGTAATTTAAAATACTTCATAACATTTGTATGACCATAAGAAGTTGACATTTAAGGTTAAGATGGGAAATTTAAGTTATGTTATTTCCGAATTAGAAAAAGGTCATTCATTTTGGTAAACTCAAAAGGAAATAGGATCACATAATCTGGGTTGGATACACTTTATTTTTAATTAATGATCATGATAGGATGACACATTGAGCGAGGCAGATTCCTCGCATATCAACAAAGGTTAACATAAACAAATTAGTTGAAATAGGGAAGAATATGCTAAAAACACAGATTCAAAGATTGAATTGCATGTGTACTTGAACCATATGAAGTTGGTGGCTAGCTCAAGTGAAGAAGCATATTATGGGATTTGCATAGATGTCCGTTGGAAATATGGATAATCAGAAGCGGAATATCTGTTGAAAAAGCATTCGACGAGTCAATTTTCAACAACCTCCCTGAAATATTTCTATCGAAAATTCGCGTGTTTTTAATAGTTAATTTCAATTAAAAAGAAATTATTTTCATAATAAAAATTGTCTTATTTGTTCACACCAAATTGATTGTTACATAGGTAGATATTCATTTTATTGTGTAACAATGGATTTAGCAATATAGTAGTGACAGCTAAAACAAACATTACAGTACAATACAAGAAAACACACGCAATTCAAACTACTTACAACTACTTAAGTTCAAAGTTTAATCCATCCTGAGAGAATACTTCTTTGTATTCAACTTTCAAAGCTTGTTTTTGTACCAATAAACACTTTTATCTTTGTCTTTTTCCACAAAAGTGCACTCTTTTGTATCCCTCCACATTGCCTTTAAAATTGGGGACTTGGGGTGTCTGTCGAATTGGTTGTATTTTCCTAGCAATGGCTTGATAGCTTTGGTTGCCTCCATTGCATGGTAATGTGATATGTATGAAAATATATGATGCAAAACCTGAGTATAAGCCTGTCAATTGGGCCGGGTCGGCCCGGACAACCGCTCTAACCCGCCCATGCTTAGGCACCCCGATACTCGGAAGAGGGTGGTGGGGAGGGTTGGTGGAAAAAAATTAGGCTGAGGCTGGACATGCCATTTATCCCGGTGGCCGGTCCACCAATGTGCCCGGGTTACGCCACGGGGGGCAAATTTCTGTCCACTTCGATTTAATTTTAAAAAAAAAAAAATATTTAAGTGGTATATTTGTGTATATCTTGTATATGTTAATGGTATATTTGTGTATATCTTGAATATGTTGTTGGAATGAAGACTCCCAACGGCTATTTAAGTGCTAAAAATTATAAAAAGTTGAGAATGTGATACAAGACTACATAAATAATTTAAAATAAAACTTCAAACATAAATTGATAATGTTGAAAATTCAAAACATTCAAACTTGAACGGCTAACATATTGCAAATCAAAAGTTCAAAACGCTTAGCATCGATGGAGAAATTTAAAGAAGAGATAAACTTTAAAGTTCAATTTTGTGCCTTTTGTCCAAGTGCCTACGTAACGGACCGATACCCCCAAAGCCCGTCCTAGACTTATGGAGATATATTTGACCACAATGTTGACATTTAACATGTTACTCATCTACTAGCTCAAATGCAACCACAGGACTTGAAATTGATCTTGGATTTGGAGGAGGAGGTGGAGGATTATCATTATTCATTAAATTTAAAGGGATGAAACTTGAACTTCACAGTTGGGAGACAGAGAGAGAGAGAGAGAGACTTATTTAAAACGGAATAATTACCCCTAAATTTCGATGTGGCAAAGAGAGTGTGTTTTACTCTCTTTGAGAGAGTGAGAAACATAAAAAAGGGAAAACTTAATTTTTTTCTTAAAATCTGGCATTTTCTTAAAAATTTGAAAATAAATCTAGTCTTCCACATAATAGTTTTTAAAAAACGGGTTTTCCATGTTAAGAAAATAATTAATTTTTCAAAAATTTTATAAAAATTGATAACGCCCACATTTTGGCAAGAAAAACATTTTTCCGGATTTTATTTGAAAAATAAAAGTGTCTAAGAAAATGAAATCAAGATTTTTTAAGACATTTAAAAAAATAATCAAGTTTTCCATATTTTTAACAAATCCATTTTTCCATATTTAAAAAAAAAATCATTTTTCAGTTTTTTTTTTCTTTTTCAAAAACGGGTTTTAAAAAAAAAAAAACAAATTTTCAATTTTTTTTTTTAAAAAGGGTTTTAAAAATCCTTTTTTAAAAGAAAATTCAGTTTTTTAATCCATGTTTTTAGTTTTTTTTTTTTTTAAAAAAATGGGTTTAAAAAATCAAATTTTCAAATTAAAAAAAAAGACACGGTTTTAAAACTCATTTTTTTTAATGAAAATTCGTTTTTTATTTTTATTTTAAAAAAATTGACACGTAAGCTGAAAAATTAAAAAAAAAAAAAAACAAATAAATACGCATGTGGCACAGAGTGTATGTCACTCTCCCATGAAGTAGGCATCGGCGTTTAGGGGGGTAATTATTAATTTTTTTAAATAAGTTTAGGGGGGTAATAGGACCCCTGAAAAGGTAAGGTGTGTAAACTTTTTTTGCTTAAATTCGGGTATAGTTCGGGGGGGGTATTTATCCCAAATTTAAACTTATTAAATTTGAACTTGGAAGTTGGAAGAGAGAGAGAGAGAGAGAGAGAGATATTTAGATGAGTAGGAAGTTTAGGGAAAAGGAGAGTAGGGGTTTTGTGAGATAATATGGAGAAGAATGAATGGTATTTATAGATTGAAAATTGGGCCAAAGTATAATTTAAGGAATTTGATGGTTAAAATAATGTTGACAACAACTAGATTTTAAAGTATCAAACTTAATAATTTTAGTATTAGATTTTTTTTTAAAATAATTAAAATTCACTTATTCCGACCCACTTAGCCCACTTATGTGTTTAAAGTAGGCGAAAATTAAATTATCATAAGTTTCCCTCCTCCAAAGTTTCTCTCTCCCATGGCCCAACCCTCCCGACCCCATGTGACCGCATTTATTCGTTCTCACAAGCTTTACTTGAGTATTTGTAACATTTTGGAAGACCTTATTTAGCACACCATAGTCTCTATCAACCGTAGCTAGAGCTTCTCTTAGATACTCCCACTCGGATGACTCATAATGTGGCAATGAAGAGTGAGTGTGGTGCAAAAGTGTGATTAACACTATAAAGCCGTTTACTATAAGGAGGGGCACCCTATCGATGCATACGAGCCAAGCCAGCCCTTGTGTCAAAGTAACACGATACAACACATAAGTCGCTGCTATCACACCTGCATCTGAAATATAGATTTGTCGCCTCTCACGTTCAGTATATATTGGGCTATAAGGATCATAATGACATGCAAAACTTTCACAAGGTTTAAATGGGAAATTTAAGTTATGTTATTTCTGAATTAGAAAAAGGTCATTCATTTTGGTAAACTTAAAAAGAAACACAGCATCACACAATCTGAGGTGGATACACTTTATTTTTTAATTGATGATCATGATAGGATAACACATTGAGCGCAAATTGCTCACATAGCAACAAAGGTTAACATAAACATATTTGTTGAAATGGGGAAGAGTTTGCTGAAAAAACCAGTTTCAAAGACTGATTGCATACAGGTCTACTTGAACCATATAAACTTGGTGGTTAGCTCAAGTGAAGAAGCATACTATGTTATTTGCATAGTGTTGGAAAATCGGGGGAGGAGAAGCACTCTCAATCACTTAAATTCTCTCTTGAAGACAAGTGAGGCAATGAGTCTTCTTTGTTCCACTCAAATTAGCTTACATAATCAATCATTCCCTTTGAAGAGAAATGGAGAATATATTGTTCCACCAACTTAACTTTCATTTAGGCTTACATTTTTTCTTCTCATATTTTATAACTATAGTACCTAGGTATTTATAAGAATTTTCTAGCATGCACCTAGACTAATACATGCACCTATTTTAATTCGAAAAATTCTTTTTATCTTCGTAACTCATGAACAATTTTCAACTTTCCTAGTTCATGAATAAAACAAAACAATACATGTATCATACTTAATTTTCTATCCATGAACTAAGACAATTCATGTATCAAAAAAATTACTTTTTCTTTTCTCAACACAAGGTTCATTTTTCAACACATAGATGTCCTAGAACTATGTGATTTCAGACAGAATGTCTGTCGGAAAAGCTACCGACGACCCAATTTCCACCAACCTCCAAAAAAAAATCCATTGGAAATTTGCGTGTTTTTAATAGTTCATTTCAATTAAAAAGGAATTATTTTCATAGTAAAAAGTCTCATTAATAGGTACGTAGATATTTATTTTGTTGTGTAACAATGGATTCAACAATACACATAGTAGTGACAACTAAAACAAACATTAACGGTACAATGGATTCAACAATACACATAGTAGTGACAACTAAAACAAACATTAACGGTACAATACAAGAAAAAACACAATCCAAAATAGTTGCAACTATGTAGGCCATTTAACCGATTCCGAATGAATACTTCTGGTTATTCAACTTTCAAAGCTTGTTTTTGTACCAATAAACACCTTTATCTTTATCTTTCTCCACATAGATGCACTCCTTTGTATCCCTCCACATTGCCTTCAAAATTGGGGTGTCGTCGAATTGGTAGTATTCTCCTAGCAACGGCTTAATAGCGTTGGTTGCCTCCATTGCATGGTAATGTGATATGTATGAAAATATATGATGCAAGACATGAGTATCTGTAACATTGTGGAAGACCTTATTTAGCACCCCATAGTCTCTATCTACTGTAGCTAGAGCTCCTCTTAGATAATCCCACTCGGATGAATCATAATGTGGCAACGAAGAGTGAGTGTGGTGCAAAAGAGTGATGAGCACTATAAAGCCGTTCACAATAAGGAGGGGCACCCCATAGATGCATATAAGCCAAGCTAGCCCTTGTGTCAATGTAACACGATACAACACATAAGTAGCTGCAATCACTCCTACATCTGAAATGCAGACTTGTAGCCTCTCACGATTAGTATATATCGGGCTATATGGATCATAGTGACATGCATAACGGTCATATTTTTTGCCGGAGATATTGCATATCAAGTACAAAGGCCAAGCACAAGTGAGGGTGAAGGCAAGGACGAGTACTCGTCCTAGTGGATTATTCAAGTATTTGTAGTACCATCTTAGTTTTGATTTAAGCCTGGGTATGTAGACTTCGTCATTCTCAAGGGAACCAGTGTTGGCGTGGTGACGGCGATGACTATGTTTCCATGCGAAGTATGGTGTTAAAAGTGCAGAGTGGAGGATAAGACCAACAGTGTCATCTACCCATTGGTAATCACTGAAGCCATGGTGGCCGCATTCATGACCAATGACCCATATTCCAGTGCAAACACAACCTTGAGCGATCCAGTAAGCAGGCCATGCTAGGTAATAATACGGGGATGGAAGGGTGTGGAAGTAAGTGTTGGCAATGTAATAAAAGATGGAAACAAGTATGAGATCCTGAAAAAGATAGGAGAACGAACGAATGAGAGATCGCTGAAAGCAGTGAGGAGGAATGGCCTTCTTGATGTCACCAAGTGTAAAAGGGGGCTTTGAAGATGGCACTCTTTGGAGAGGAGTTTTCTTCTTTTCAGTTGGAGCAGTCATATTGCCACCGCCTCCCATTTTTGTACTTCAATCCTGAATCTGCACCAATTAATTAAGTTTGCCTCAAATTGATCTTAGTTTATCTGTTGTAGTTATAATATAGGCCAGTCATTGCATAAATATGAAAATGTCAACTGAAAAAAATTCAACCATAGATAATCAAGCATAATTTTTCTTTTGGGAAAGAAAAATGAGAAAGGTAATAGCTTTTGACATAATGTTAAGGCTTAATCCTAACCAATGGTACATTGGTATTAGAGCCCAGATTATAGGTTTGATATATTCCCCAGACTGCATGCTTCATATATTTGGGATTTAACCGTTAATCTATTTGAAATATCCTCCAATTCCCAAAAAAAAAAAAAAAAAAAAAAAAAAAAAAAAAAAAAAGAAAAAACAAAACAAAACAAGAAGAAGAAGAAAGAGAAACCGTTAAACAATTGAAGCACCACGTGTAGTGTAGCATTTTAGTTTCCTGTTTATACTTGATTATTGCAGAGGGCTAATTTTCTATTTACCGAAATTAAATAAAGATAGATATTTCAGTGAAAAGAAATACCTCAAAATTCAAAAGAGACCTTACCTGAAATTTAAGCAGGATGTTTTTCTCTCTTCTTCAAAGAAAAAGAGCCTTGTGAGTGTTTCTCACTTTGTGAAGATAGTTTGTGTATATATAATGCCCTATATGTAGGACCCCGTAGCCATCCTACTCTGACTCTTTTGGCCTCATTTTTTCCTCAATGGAAAGCTGGAGTTATTTTTTTGGAAAAGAAATTACAAATATGTCGTGACCATTGTAAATGGCTCATTTATCTTACTCATCGATAGTTTTGCTTGATGTTTATCTCATCGCCGTTACCAAAATTACTCATCCATGCCATTTTTCATTAATACCGGTTTTATAATATCAGATATGACACGTGGCCTCTAATTAGAGGCCTACGTCGTTTAATTAAACCAACCCAATTTTAAATTCCAAATTAATTAAAAATCGGACTCATACACCCTACCCACCCACAACCATAATTCAGTTGGAGGCCACGTGTCATATCTGGTTTTATAAAACCGACGTTAATGAAAAATGACATGGATGAGTCATTTTGGTAACGAGCGATGGCATAAATGAGCCAAACTATTGATGAGTGGCATAAATGAGCCATTTTCGATAGTTCCATGACATAAATGGGCCAAACTATTGACGAGTGGCATAAATGAGCCATTTCCAATAGTTCGATGACATATTTGAACTTTTTCTGTTAATACAATAAATAGAGATTTATTAGATCAAAACGAAAGAGGCACATGCTTAGAGGCTTCATGCACTATTTTTGTATTGTCCATATGTGATTTTGATTCTACTTGTTTCATTTACTAGATACCCTATGCACGGGGTGTAGTACTGATGAGATCCAATGGTGAACAACTGCTCAAAAGAAAAATCGCCTAAAAGTCCTAAGACTTTTAGTGCTAACGTTTTTTAAAAAAGAAATTAAAATAAAAACTCAACTTAGAAATTACAAGTACAATATCGAACAACTGATGTGATGAGTAAAAAGAGATTACAAAGCGGGTTGTTGAAATTAAAAACAAGAAGAGTGACTAGAGTAGAGACTATGATCAAAAGAGAGGCTTGAACGAATTAAGGTAAAGACTAATTTACTGATTTCTATCCATTTGAAGGTTTAAGGCTAATTATACCGCTAGACTGGCCAAACTAAATCCGCTTGAGTGTTGGATTAAAAAAGGAATTTTTACATGGTGTAGCTAACATGTAAGAGGTGTTTACCTATATTAACTATAATTTAAATTAATTATGTACAATAGCTACACTATGTAGTTAATTACCTATCATAGTTATACTATATATTTAAAGTAGAATACTCTATTTTTATTCTTAGACTTAGAATCTGCTCAGGCGGAGGAATACCTTTGACAACTACGTCATTTCCTTCTTCTCCAGTGAGAATCCGCCACCAACTACGTCATCTCCTTCTTCTCTGGCGAGAAGAAGCCGTCATCTCCATATTCTTAACTGAAAATTTGTCGTCATCTCTTGCTTCTCCCTCTGCCAGCGGCTAATACGATTCCCTCTGATGAGAATCTTATGCTATCACCGTCGTTCGTCAGATACTGGCAACAATCTGGTTCCTTCTCTGTTGTCGCGACGCTGCGCTTCTGGTTCCTTCTCCGCCGGAAAACTTGATTTCAAGCGCCGTCGTCATCTCCCTCCACCGCCGTCATCATATCTGGCCGGAATCCATGGCCAACTGACCGGATTTTCTCAGATCTGAGTGTATTTTCTCAGACATAGTGTATTTCTCAAATCTGAGAGTATTTTATTTCTTGTATTTCTCAGATCTAGCCGAAAATCATGGCCAACCGACCGAATTTTCTCATATTTGAGTGTATTTTATTTCTTGTATTTTTCAGATCTGGACGGATTTGAGTGTATTCGACATTTTTTAATGTAAATACAGTCTATTTTTTTGTATTTTCGCCTGCAATTTTTGATTTTTTGTTGCTTGAATACAATCGAATTAAATACAGTGGAAAAGTAGCTACAAATGAATACAAGTGAATTGAATACATCCGAATATCCATGTATTTTTCTAATTTTTGTTATTTCAATACATTCGAATTGAATACAGCGAATTAAATACAATGTAAAAGTAATTACGAATGAATACAACGGAATACATCAGAATATATAGGTACAAGCCATGATTAGCTAAACTATAGCTATGGCTTGTTAGAAGCTTCCAAACTATAGCTGTTTATGTAAGTTACTCAATGAAAAATTCCAGCCCATTTTGAGCATGAGGATATTAATCAGGAAAAAGGACATGGTGTGACTGTCAACATTTAAATGACCCAACTTTTCTCTAAATGACTCGAAATATACTTTCAGCTCAAAATAAAGACCAAGTTAGCCTCCGAGATCTAACCGGGATCTCCTTCTCAACTAAGCTCCATGCAGAGATCAAACCGAATCTCCTTCTCGACTTAGCTCCACGCCAAGATCTGACCGGATGTGCGTTTTTCAAAAAATGTCCATTAAAGCTGGCCGAGATCTGCGTTTTCCGAACGAGATCTGATAGATCTCCTCCTCGACTAAGCTCCACGCTAAGATCTAATTAGATATGCGTTTTTTGGTAAACATCCATTAAAATTGGTGAGCTTTACTTCTCCGACGAGCCCCTGTTATGCATTTTTTATATATATATTGTCACACCCCGACTTTACTAGGGTGTGATGGGCACCCGACCCTATATTCGGAGCCGAGCGAACCCTCGGACTCTTAGTACACACATGTTCTCTTGGATTCATAGGACAAAGTAAAGTAAAATACATAGTAAATTTTTTTTTTCAAAATCTTTTCGTCGTTTCTCAAATAGACGCAGTTTGTAAATAAGAGGGCTCCATAAAATAAAAACACATCAACCGGTGGAACTCGTTTTTAGGGCCGACACTCTAGACCCACGACTGCGTCGCAAAGTCTCTAACCGTAATCATAGACCATAGCACATGTATGCGACTCAACAACTCTCCGGGTGAGTGGAGCTTGCCAACATTGTTTGGAACATCTTCTATACCGACTTCTACTCGTGCGGGGTACCTGCGCGGCATGAAACGCAGCGCCCACAAGAAGGGGCGTCAGTACGAACAATGTACTGAGTATGTAAGGCATGAATAATAACATAGTAAGAAATGTATACATGGACAATAACCGCATAGAAACATAGAACATGTCATGTCAAGTACTTTGTACATAGGAATCATATCTTGCATAGAGAACATAGAACATATCATAGGATAGCGAGTAACCCTTTGTGCATATGAGTGCCCCCCGGGGCGGATGCCATGCATGCTTACTTGGTCATATCGGGTCATAGTACCGCACGAGGCGGCTCGCCCACATAGCGCCGAATACTCCAGCCTGCCGCCATAAATCCCGCGTCCGGGCATCCCGCGTCCGGGATGATAAGCCACCGACCCGGTGGCAATGAAACATAGTTTCCTTCCCAATTCCCAAGTATGCATAGTTCCCATCCCCCCAACCCATGTTCATATTTAGCATGCGGGGGGGCCCAAGGAAAATCATGTACTTGTCGGAGTGACGTAAGGTCGGAAACCTCCGATCGCATTATGGAATAATCATGGTCGCTTTGTCTCACCTTGAAAGAACGATAATCATAAGGCGAGACTATCAACATAGAACATGTCATAGCATATCGGGTCATTGATATAGCATACCTGACACCATCATTGTCATCATAGAATCATAGTTGTCATAGAATCATAGTCATCATAGAATCGTGGCCATCATAGGATCATAGTCATCGTAGAATCATAGGCATCATAGAATCATTGTCATCATAGAGTCATAGTCATCATAGAACCATAGCCATCATAGAATCATAGTCCCCATAGGATCATAGTCCCCATAGAATCATAGACATCATAGGATCATAGACATCATAGAATTATAGTCGTTGTTTAAGTCATAAAAACTGGCAATATTGTAAAACTTAGTTTTTAAAGAAAAATGTATATTTTGGAAAACACTTGTAAACTTTTAGTAAAGAAAATCATACCTTGGGGTCGAGGGTTTAGTTAAAAACAACTTTTAATTTGATAATAGGAATGATAACCAAAAACTTTTATTAGCTATAGCATGGAAATAAGCTTAATGAGCTAATAGGACGGGGTTCGAAATAGTGGGCCCGCCTCGGTCGAATGAGGCGGCGTGGACAATTTACGTATAATACGTTTCATAATGTTACTTATGGAAGTCTTAGGGTGATCGGGTCTTATTCTTGCAAGTCCTAGGGTGTTTCGATCTTTCTTTCACTATTCAAGCACTTTTGGTTCAATGCCACTGAATGAATAGTAACTATTTTTCAATCTCGGATTTCTAGAGTTAGGGAAGTCCCCGAGACACGTATTCAAGCCTATAACATCTAAGACATGCTAAAGAAAGAAAGTGAGGCCTTACATACCTTTTTCCGCTTCTTACGCTCCTCCAAACTCAAGCTCCAAATCCGCCAAAATCTACAAATGGTCGCATTTACCAAACCTTAGTTAGGGGCATTTATAAGTTGATTCTTTAAAGCAACACTTTGTCTGCCGAAATTTCGGCAGCATTTCCCCTGAATACATCGTCCCGAGAATATGGCTCGGCCCAATTCAACAACAACAACCCGAGAATGGAACTCGGCCACAATATCAACAATAAAACTACAATAGCATCTCCAAACATATTCAATTTAATTCAATAACATTTCATTCGCCTTCAAATGAACTACGTACATTCAATCTCACATTATTGATCGTTCGTTCAAATATTATTCCGAAGCCATTCAAATACGATTTAGAAGCATTCCAAGCAATCCATACATCATTCAAAGTAACCCATCCATTACCCCATGGAACCCGAAACCATCAATTTCTATAGAGACAACAATAATACATTTCTTTCCTCAAAATTCATCGACGATACTAATAATCCACTCCTTAACAACATTGTTTCCATAAATTCAAGAAAACATATTCAAATCATATTACGTTCCAAATCAGCCCATAACCATCACAACTTCCATTTGAATCATCAAACTTTCATTTTCACTACATAGAACCCATCACAACAACAACTAAAATACTAACTATCATTACTTCATTTTTTTCTACACCATGGCAGCCCACTCACGGCCACACACCATACATACATATTTCATGAATTTCATATAATTCTACATACCACAATCATCAAACTTCCGTTTCCAATATAAATTCCATAACAACAACAACAAGAATTCTACATAAAAATTAATTAACCTTGCCTACACACCACACCTACTATTTCTATAATTTTCATTCAACTCAACTTGCTCCAACACACGTAAACCTTCCATAATACATAGAAGAAGAAAAATTCTCACCTTTTCTTCAATTTCTTCACTTGGCTAGAACCTTGAACTTGCCATAAGGGATGGTTTTCTTGCTCCAACAATTGCACCACATTAAAGAGCATCCTTGACTTGGTAGAAATACTTGAAGAACATAATTTTTGAACCAAAGGATTGAAGGCTTGAATTTTTTTTTTTTTTTCTTTTTCATGCCTTGGCCGAATGGCCTTGGCACTTGTTCTTCATCTTTTTTTTCTTGCTTTTCTCTTGAATGAACATACATATATATATATATATATCCTCGAAGCATGTGAGGGCACATGCCCTCTCTCAATTTCTCTAGATTATTCTCTCTTTTTCTTGAATTTTTTTCCAAACTAAAAGATGACTTATTTGTCATCTTTTCTATTCCTTTTTTTTTGTCACATGATCCATATGCCTTTCTTGGGGCTTTCATGAAACTCATGTGAAATTCCCGTTTTACCCCTCGACTTTTCTCAATATTACCATTTTGTCCCTAACCTTCCGCATTATTTCCACGGCCCATTTGCGAATTTCTCTTTTTGCCCTTAGCCTCTCACAATATTTCCATACTAATAATAGTCATAAATAATATTCACGACAACTCGTACATTAAAATAATTTTTGAAGATGGTCTCGCCCTTAACTTTCCACGACGACCTTGGAATTTCCAAACGTGCAATATACGGGCTATAACATATATTTTTGTATGTGTTTCATTGGATCTGTTTGTTTTATGTCATTGGAATGATGTTTGTTTGAAAAACAACAAAACTTTGCTTCCAGATCTGACTGGATCTCTGTTTTCCGACAAACATCCATTTTTTAGCAAACAAATGGACTGGGTTACGTTCCTCAAAAACTATCTCAAAACATGTATAATATGTGTAAAATAATTGTATAATATGTGTATAATAATTATACATTTATTATACATAATTTATACAGAAAAATGTGTATAAATTGTTTGAAAAGTGTGTAATACATGTATATAGTGTATAATATACATTTGGCTACAGTATGTTTCTTGATTATATGTGGCCATTCAATAGTCAATATTTTCACCGGATGACTACTTATGTCCTTGCCTCTATTAAGTAGGCTCTTGGTCATAGGATTTGGACCTTAAATTTGAAGTTTTGATTTGAAATGAGCATTTGTTTACGAAATATGAATAAAACTTCAACTTCAATTTCAAATCATAATTTGAAATCTCAAATTCTCCAAAAATTAGGATTTCAAATTCCAAATTGTGACTTCAACTATTTTTAATGTAAAACTTGATCCATAAGTTTATATTTTGCAAACAAAGAGCCATCATCTTAAAGTTTGCATAAAATGGCTCATGCTCAATGTGAAGAGATTGTTCGTACCATGTGAGGAGGTTATATTAAAGAATAGTTAGTTACTACTAATGTTGTTTTATTGGATCATTACATCTTTGTAAAATTATGTGAATTTTTAAAGTTTGTAATAACATGTAATCATAAGAATTTATTTATAAAAGAAACATGAAGATATGAGATTTATTATGCGGCGTCTAAGGAACTTCCGATACCTTATTGATGAACTATGATTTGTTCATTTGGTAAGATTGTAAAAGAGATGGGGAGTTTTGAAAGTTTTCACAAATTGTGGGGTTTTCATGTTTATGAGGAAAAAATGTAATTTATGAAATCCAAATTACATGTGCAAACAAAATTTCAACTTCAAATCAACCTGATTTCAAATCATGATTTAAAATAATGTCCAAACGAGCCTTAGATCTGACCTCGGTTAGTCCGTGATCTCAAGGTTGGATTCGGCCTTGAGGCCAAACTTAAAAGAAATTAACTAATTATGTTTAAATGAAAATTAAAGGATTAAAATGAAAGAACCAAAAACTAAAAAGGTTTCACTTTCACAAATGCTCTCTAGAAAAGATATTGGCGTTTCTAACTAACTACCAAGTCATGCGTTAATGACATTGCATACGGGTAAAACCGAGGACACAGGCACGCTCGATTTCCCGTCGTCCTGGTTATGCTCGGCCACAATACGACCGTCTCACCGGGAATGAGGCTTCGAGCCCGGGCCCGGATGAGGCAATAAAGGAAGGGCGATTAACTGCCATTGGTGAGAGACCAAAATATTCATCCTCACCCGGATATTTTGGCGTCGATCTCGGCAACACAGCTGTCACCAAATTTACTTGCTTTATTTAGAATTATACTAGGGTTGAAACTCCTCTACTATATAAAGAGGAGGTCATCATTCATGAAAGGGGTTGGCAATAGCAAGGAGCGAAATAGTTTACATCAGCAATCATAAAATCATATTAAATCAGTTCCCATCTGTTCTTAAGTTCATTTTTATTATACCTCGTGAGAGCTTGTAACAAAAGGGTATTGACCTCGGTTTCTATACCCGAGGCCATACATATTTAACATTTGGTTAGATCTGCTTCTTTGTTCGCTTTTTTGATATATCTCGCTATTTAATCTTGAATTGAATTTAGCCACATATCTTTGGCATCACGTACAAATTTAATTGTTCTACATTTTAAGGTTAAACAGTTTGGCGCCCACCGTGGGGCCTTAGATAGTAGTGGCGGTTCAATACAACATTCTGGTCACACTCGATATTTTACATTTGTTCTTTAGGGTTTGATTTCAGGTATACCGGAAATGTCGGATTCCCATTCTGTCAACTTCCAAGTGGAACCAAGCCATCATGAGCATGACGACGGGGATGTACCAAACAACAACGCGTCCCCCGTTAATCCTGTTCAAGTCGGATCATCGGTGGGCAACGTACCGGCCGGTGAGAACAACGGGGCCATGCTGCAACAGCTCCAAAACCAGTTAGACATGGCCATGGCTCAGTTGCAGGCCCAGCAAGAGATCATAGCGCAATTGCAAAATCGGGGTCAGGCACCCGACGTTGCCCCATCGGAACAGACCCAGGATACGGAGGAAAGACATGCCTCACGGGGTAACGAGGGACACCCCGGACAAAGTACCGAATTGATAAGAATGCTCGAAGAATTGACCAAACGGGTCGAATCCGGTGAAAAGAAGATAGAGGCGAATGATAAGAAGGTGGAGAACTACAACTCGAGGGTCGATCAAATCCCGGGGGCTCCGCCAGTGTTGAAGGGACCGGATTCGAAAAAGTTTGTTCAAATGCCGTTTTCGCCAAGTGCGGCACCGATGAAAATCCCCAAGAGATTTCGCATGCCCGATATCCCGAAGTACAATGGGACAACGGACCCAAATGAGCATGTGACTGCGTATACGTGTGCTATCAAGGGCAACGACCTCGCCGATGACGAAAGGGAATCAGTGCTACTTAAGAAATTCGGGGAAACTCTGTCGAAGGGAGCTATGATTTGGTATCATAACTTGCCCGAGCACTCGATTGATTCATTTGCCATGCTCGCTGATGCTTTTGTTAAGGCCCATGCCGGGGCTATCAAGGTCGAAACTCAAAAATCGGACTTATTCAACGTTAAGAAACGAGATGACGAGACCCTCCGCGAGTTTGTGGCTCGATTTCATGTGGAGCGCATGGACTTACCTCCGCCATCGACGATTGGGCCGTTCAGGCTTTCACCCAAGGGCTCAACTCGAGGAGCTCGATCACATCTATGGAACTAAAACAAAACTTGATAGAATACCCGGCAATCGCCTGGGCTGATGTGCACAACAGATATCAGTCGAAAATCAGGGTCGAAGACGATAAGATTCTGAGGGCCGCTTCAGTGTCATGGCATTCCGGTAAAGAAGGTGATCGCTCAAGGAGAGTGATAGATCGAGATTCCAGATCGTCATATGACAGATACCAGCCGTACCCGCTCGATCGAAGGGGGAATGGGCGTAACAGCGAATCGGGCAAGAATGATAGGAGAAACGATCGAAGGAATGATCGAGGCCAAAATAACCGTGGTTTGGTAAACAGAAATGTTGTCGATAGAGCTCCGGGAAACAGAGAAACTCCAAGGTTATCCGAGTACAACTTTTGCGTCGATGTAGCAACCTTAGCGGCAGCCGTTATCCGAAACAAAGAAACAAGGCATCCGAGGCCAATCCAATCTGACCCGGAGAAGCGGGACAAAAGTCTTATTTGTAAGTATCATCATACTCACGGCCATCGAACCGAGGATTGTCGACAGCTGAGAGAGGAGGTCGCCCGTCTGTTCAATTTGGGGCATCTTCGAGAATTCCTAAGTGAACGAGCAAAAACCCATTTTAAAAACCTGGATTCCAACAAGCAGGATAGGCCGGAAGAGCCTCAGCAGGTGATACACATGATCATGGGAGGAACTGACGTTCCCATTGGACCGGTTATGAAGCGCACGAAAAATTTCCATAACGAGGGAAAAGCGTATCCGAAACGATGACCCCGATGGCCCCATCATGTTTGATGACGAGGACATGGAAGGCATCGCCTAGCCGCATAATGACGCACTGGTAATATCTGTCATTGTTAATAAGTTTAGAATTAAACGTGTGTTGATTGATCCAGGTAGCTCGGCTAATATCATCCAATGGAGAGTCATTGAATAGCTGGGACTACTAGATCAGATCGTGCCAGCTATACGGGTCCTCAATGGATTCAACATGGCATGCGAAACGACTAAGGGTGAGATCACTATACCGATCAGTATGGCAGGAACTACGCAGCAGATGAAATTTTATGTGACAGAAGGAGATATGGGATACAATGCATTGTTGGGCATACCGTGGATTCACCTTGTAAGAATGGTTCCCTCGACTATGCATCAGGTATTGAAATTCCCGACTCCAGAAGGTATCAAAACCGTCCGTGGTGAACAGCAGGACGCAAAAGAAATGTTCGCGGTTGAAGAATCTATTAAGACTATAAAGGCGCCAGATCAAAGTGAAGGGAAGAATGCCAAATAGCAATCACAGATCCCGATCCCGGAATCTTCGAAAGATCGAAACGGAGACACGCTAGACGAAGAGTTAAAATTCGAAATACCGAGAACCTTTGTGGTGCCCAATGATTCTGACGCCACTAAGTCCACCGTTGAAGAACTCGAGCAAGTCACATTGTTCGTCCATCTACCAGAAAAGAAGGTATACCTGGGCACGGGGTTAACCCCCGAGCTCAGGAAAGAATTTATTGAGTTTCTTAAAATTAACTCAGACTGCTTTGCTTGGTCCCATTTAGACATGACAGGTATTCCACCGGACGTGACGACACACAAGTTGAGCTTGGATCCAAGTTTTCCCCCGGTCAAACAAAAGCGAAGGCCACAACCTGAGGTAAAGCATGCATTCGTCAAGGACGAGGTAACCAAGCTCCTTAATATAGGGTCCATTCGAGAGGTAAAATACCCAGATTGGTTAGCTAACGTTGTAGTAGTGCCTAAAAAGGGGAATAAGTTTAGAATGTGCGTAGATTATAAAGATTTAAACAAAGCCTGCCCGAAGGATTCCTTTCCTTTGCCCAGCATCGATCGCATGATCGACGCTACCGCGGGTCACGACACGCTGAGTTTCCTCGATGCATATTCCGGGTACAACCAAATACAAATGGACCCGGAGGATCGAGAAAAAATCTCTTTTATAACTAGGTTCGGCACATATTGTTATAATGTAATGCCTTTCGGCTTAAAAAATGCCGGTGCCACCTATCAGCGTTTAGTCAACCGAATGTTTGAACACCAAATAGGGAGATCCATGGAAGTTTATATAGATGACATGGTCGTTAAGTCCCTGCGGGTGGAGGACCATTTGAAATTTTTGCAAGAAACTTTCAGCATATTAAGAAAATACAACATGAAGCTGAACCCGGAAAAATATGCCTTCGGAGTCGGATCGGGCAAGTTTCTCGGATTCATGGTGTCAAATCGGGGAATCGAAATCAACCGGATAAGATAAAGGCAATCGAAGATATCATCGTGATAAACGGCATTAGAGGGGTACAAAGATTAACGGGACGGATAGCTGTCCTGAGCCGATTCATCTCCAGATCCTCGGATAAGAGTCACCGTTTCTTCTCGTTGCTCAAGAAAAAGACTGACTTTGCATGGACCCCCGAATGTCAGGCGGCCTTGGCAGAACTCAAAAGATACTTATCAAGTCCACCTCTACTCCACACACCAAAAGCGAACGAGCAGTTGTATCTATACCTGGCGGTGTCCGAGATTGCGGTGAGCGGTGTCCTGGTTCGAGAGGAGAATGGTATGCAATACCCGATTTACTATGTAAGTAGAACTCTCGGTGACGTCGAAACCAGGTACCCGCATTTGGAAAAACTCGCTTTGGCTTTATTAAGTGCATCTAGAAAATTGAAACCTTAATTTCAGTGTCATCCCATATGCGTCATAACGTCGTACCCCCTAAGGAACGTCATGCATAATCCCGAACTCTCAGGCCAACTAGCAAAGTGGGTTGTTGAGATTAGCGGGTATGATATTGAATACAAACCCTGAACTGCGATCATATCCCAAATATTAGCTGATTTCGTGGTTGATTTTGCACTGGCTATGATCCCCGAGGTCAACAAGGAAATGCTTCTTGCCTTGGGGACTAGCACGGGAGTCTGGACCCTTTACACGGATGGTGCGTCTAATTTGAAAGGTTCCAGGTTAGGGATCGTTCTCAAACCCCCCTCAGGTGACATAATAAGACAATCTATTAGGTCTGCTGGTTTAACTAACAACGAAGCCGAGTATGAGGCTATGATTGCAGGTTTAGAACTGGCTAAAAGCTTGGGAACCGAGATCGTAGAGGCCAAGTGCGATTCTCTCTTGGTGGTCAACCAAACAAACGAAACCTTCAAAATCAAAGATGACAGAATGCGGAGATACCAAGAGAAGGTGCAGGTTGTCCTTCGCCGGTTCAAAGGAGTGGACTTTGGAACACGTACCTCGGGATCAAAATAATGAAGCGGACGCCCTGGCAAATCTGGGATCTTCGGTCGAATCGGAAGGGTTCGCCTCCGGAGCTGTGGTACAGTTGACAAAATCAGTCATAGAGACCGGCCACGCCGAGATAAACTCGACTAACCTCACTTGGGATTGGAGGAACAAATACATAGACTATCTCCAAACAGGGAAGCTACCATCCGATGCCAAGGAATCAAGGGCCCTCCGAACCAAGGCAGCTAGATTTTGTTTGGTCGATGGCCAGTTGTACTGAAGATCATTCCACGGCCCTTTGGCAAGATACCTAGGACTAGGGGAAACCAACTATGTTCTGCGGGAAGTTCACGAGGGAACTTGTGGAAACCATTCAGGAGCCGATTCATTGGTCCGCAAGCTGATCAGAGCAGGATACTACTGGAACGAGATGGAGGGGGACGCCAAAACCTTCGTTCAAAAATGTAACGAATGCCAAAGTCACGCCTCGTCAATACATCAACCCGGGGAAGAGCTTCATCCGGTCCTCTCCCCATGGCTATTCATGAAATGGGGCATGGATATAGTGGGACCTTTGCCATGGGCCCCAGGTAAGACGCAATTTATTTTACTTACGACTGATTATTTCTCTAAATGGGTCGAAGCATAGGCACTCGAGAAAGTCAGGGAAAAAGAGGTCATTGATTTCATTTACGACCATATAATCTGTCGATTCGAGGTACCAACGGATATCGGTGATAAAAGAGGTCATTGATTTCATTTTTTGAAGAATACGAATCAAGAAAATCTTATCAACCCCGTACCATCCAAGCGTGAATGGTCGAGGCCGAGTCTACCAATAAAACCATATTGCGTGTTTAAAGAAGAACGGGAAGCACCGGAAGGAGGTTCAGGTTTTATGGGCCTACCGCACAACGGTAAGATCAAGAGACTCCATTTTCCCTTGTATACGGAGCCGAGGCCCGATACCCGTTGAGGTTGGTGATCCTTGAGATTCCGTTATGCCACCGAGAACTCGAACCATGAAGCAATGACCGTCAATTTGGACCTCGTGGACGAAGAAGGGGAAGGTTCATATTCGGATAGCCACAAAAACGAGAGATGCAAAGGTATTATAACCGGAGGACAAACCTCAGACATTTTCAAACTAGGGACTTGGTACTGAGGAAGGTCACACTTCATACAAAGAACCCTCACGAAGGGAAACTAGCCCTGAATTGGGAAGGTCCATACCGAGTCACTGGAATAACCGAAAAGGGTTCTTATCGCCCGGACACCGTGAAAAACAATCGGAATGTGGCACACCTAAAACGATATTATCTATGAATAACTTTCTTTTGCTTTCTCTCTCGATCTAACCATGCGGGCCTACAACGCATATACTCGAAAGTCATAGACTTAGATCGAAAGCACGTGGAGCACTCTTTTTCCCTTCGACCGTTTTGTCCCGAAGTGGGTTTTTGGCAAGGTTTTTAACGAGGCAAAACATCATGCTACGCATATAGAGCTTACGATCGAGACCGGAGACCAGGACCCACATCTCGACATTCCGAGCCCTCATACTTCGGACTCGAATACTAGGGGACTACTATACCATGAGTTAAGTGAAAACTATGTAAAAGCCAAGGCCTGAACGATAGGATCAGATGTAAGGACCAAACGATCGATTGAATCGTGTCCACTTAGTTTGTTCTTGCCGCGGCAACAATTGCGAATGCATCTCTGGCCGATTTTTTCAATAAAAAACTTACTTTGATCAAAAGGATCCGATGTTGCCAAATACCGAAAAACTATGGCATAACAAGCAAAGACTAAAGATACGGTCTAAACAAATGCTAATAAACAGTTAAAGACTACGGTCTAAAAAACAAATGCAAGCTCGAAAGCTGCGACCTAAAACGGTTAAAGACCACGGTCTAGAAACGCAAAATTGTCACGATCGGGTTTGTCTTGCAAATTATGAATAAAGCTACGACTAACGACAACACGGACTAAAACCCAATCGTGGGCCATTACCATTTGAATTTTATCCTGGCTGAAATAATACGGCAAATTATAATGAAGGCATAAACCGAGCAAACATTGAAACGTGGAGTACTTTGCAAATATCAAACACAAATTTTGATTCATTCATATATAAAGTAGATTTACAAAGGCTCGGACAATGGCCTCAAAACAAAGATGCAAAAACAAAAAGAAGGGGCACAAGGCCCCGAACCTAATCTTCATCCGACCCCTCGGCCTCTTCATCGGCTGACTCGAGATCGATATCCGAATCCTCAGGGTCGAACGCAGCCTTTGCTTCCGCTTCAAGCTTTTTGGCTTCCTCGATCAAATTTGATAAGTCCACACCAGTGGCTTGAACTTCTTCGAGGGTCTTCCTTCGGGACAAACACCGCTCGTACTCAGCTTTAAGATTACTGGCCTTTTCGGCAGCAGTCACATCGGCCTTGTACTGCTCTAACATGTCGTCATAACCCGAGATCTGATCAAGAGCCTTTCCATGCTCAGCTTGCAGATCGGTGATGACCCGGCTCAATCGATCCCTTTCCACCTCGGCCGCAGCAAGTGATGCGCTAAGGCCATTCATTTGTTCCACCGACGTCCGAAGCTGCTCCCGGAGAACATCACGTTCGGCCACAGCACCGATGGTCGTTTCGTGGAGGGCATCAAACTCAGGCCTGATCCCATCAAGCTCTGCCCGGAGTCGATCGATCTGGCTAACATAAGCCCGGGCCTGAGAAGCAAGGACATTAGCATCAGCTATTAAAGATTTATTGTAAGTTTCGAAGGCCTTTACCTTCTCTGCCAACTGGTCACGTTCCCGTTTGGCTTCGGCAGCTTCGTTTCGAGCCGCTGCTAAATCCGATTTAAGGATGGAAAGATCAGGGAGAGACGAGATATATTGCAACTTCTTTTCATATAGAGTCATGAGCTCGTCCACCTCCTGACTCTTACTTTTGAGCTCCTCCTTGAGTCGGCCCACTTCATGCCTAAGTCGATTGAAGCTTGCATGGTGAAGCACGGAGGCCTATAAGGGAAAAAGGAACGGTTATTAAAATGAGGCATGGAATTAAAAGCTGAGTAAAAAGAATATAAGGACGAGACTTACCCGATTCAATGCATGCTGAGCCTCGTTGAAAAGGCACGATTCGTCGACTTCGACTATTTTCTTACGGTCCTCTTGGGACACCAGAGGGTACATATAGCTGGACACCCCAACAGGACCCGATAACATGTTCATATCGGCTGACACCTTAAAAGTAATTAGCCTCTTCCGACTCGGGTCGACACTAGGGGCAGGAAACGATTTCTCCAACCTGGGACCAGAATTAACCCCGAAACGGTCAGCTACAGGGATGGGCAAATGCTCGAAACCCAACATACCCGGAGCGGGTATTTCATAACCCCCATGACCGGCCGCCCTTTGCTCGGTCACCTTGCCTTTGGCTTTTTCGTCATCGGCGGGAATATCCACCAATGGCGGCGGAGAATCCTGTATGCAAATTATCGTTTCAGATGAGGCCACAGCTTGTATCGGAAGGACGGAACCAATACCGTACAAAGGCGGAATAGTAGGTACCTTAGAGCCTGATACCGATGAAGTTGCCCTCGATCCAGCGGCTGCGGCTGGCAATTTTTCAGTACTTCGAGTAGAAGTGTGATTGGAGACCCCGACTTTCGACCCGACGATCCCTGCATCCGTCGACTTCGAGATACCACTCGACTCAGTCGGAATTCGACTTGAACTTTCCACCAACGGTGGAGTAATTGTAACAGAACCAGTTAAATCATGCTCGAGGAGCTCGTCAATAAGACGATGCCCACCCGACACCTGATCGTCGTCATCAAAATGGTCCAATAATTGACCAACGACCTCAGCATCCAAAGCACGGGCCGAGATATCTTCCGACGAGGTCTCTCGAGTGACGACCCTCGATCTTTTCTTAGCCTGGGAAGGAGCTCGAGATGATTCGGAGGATTTTCTTTTCCTCCTTACAACTAGGTCTCCCTGATCGAGAGTTTCGGTATCCTGCTCATCAGCTGAGGTCTCGGCAGTTTCCTGGCCCCGAATTCTGGTGGCCTTTGACAAACCTGTGAAGCAAAGAGAAGAACGGTCATTACCTAACTAACGTGGCATACTACACAGAGTAGAAAGGATGACGCTCTAAGGAGAAGACTTACCATGGGTCCCGGCCTCCCAACGGGACCGGGATAAACGCCTCCAGGTGCGTTCGGCATAAGTAAGTTGGGAACATATTTTCCCAATCCACTAGTCGAGGTTAGGAACCGCACCAAGGGTTCGGATAAGCGTTGTATACACACGAACAAATAAAAAGTTCAGTATCGGTGCAGGCACGCGGCCGAATCGCATCGATGTAAAATTACTTACGTTTTGGGTTCCATTTCTCGGGAAACGACAATTTGTCAGCAGGGATCAGATCCGCTGTCCTGATTCGGACAAACCTGCCCTGCCAGCCTTGGTCTCTATCTTCGTCCAAACCGGAGAAGGGTGCTTTTTCAGCTCGTTTTGAAAGTTTTATCATTCCCCCTCTGAAGACACGGGGGCTATATAGTCAAAGTAGGTGGTGCACCGTGAACGGAATGTTCACGTTTGTAGCAAAATAACGGAGGAGCACAACGATCCTCCAAAATGACGGGTGAATTTGGCCGAGGGTGATCTCGTACCGCTTGCAGAAATCGACCACCACAGAGTCGAGTGTGGTGAAGGTGAAAGGGTAGGTATAAACACTCAAGTACCCTTCCACGTGGGTCGATATGGCTTCATCTTGGTCGAAAATAACGACCTCCTTACCTTTCCACCCACAATCTTCCTTGACTTGTTCGAGTTTATTCAGGGGTATCGTGCACAGATAGGCTGATATTTCGACACCTCGATCCCCCTGTTGAGAAGGTTCTCGACTTTGAAGTCCCGAATTATCGAACAGTCTTGAGGAACGAAATCGGTCAGCAGTGGCTCTAGTTTAGGAGCCAAAGACGTCTCACCGGCCTTGGCCTTTGAAGATTTGCTCGTCATTTTGAAAGTATGAAGATAAGAAGGTCTAAAATGAAGGTTTGAAGATTGAACTAGAAATTAAGAAGAAGATATGAAGATATGGAGGTTTGAAGATATCAAGATCAAAGTATTCAGAGCACACGAAGGTAAAATTTTCCTTTGGTAAAAGTCGGAAAGTGAAAAAAGAAGGGGAAAACTTGCTTTTATAGAGTGGGACCGAGACGCTTTACCTTCCGCAACCGTTTTCAGAGCCAACGGGGCTTCGACACTTGTCGATGTCAGATGAATGTGATGGATGTGACCTTGATCCTATCTAATCAATGGGAAGCGTACGAGAGAAGGAAGCGGGGCGTCCGCTCAACCAACAGATCGTGCTTGAATAGATCGACCTTCCGAAGAGACCTAGATCGGAACCTCGTACGAACACCTCCATGATCGAGTAAAGCTTCCGAATATTTCGCAAAGGGTGTTATTTCGAACCGGTCATGGCCGAGTTTAATAACAAGATGCTCGATTATGGAATAAATGATTATGGATTATGGAATTCAAACCGGTAGCAAAACATGTCGGGTTCTTTCGGATTATGGAATAAATGATTACTGATCGAATACAACAAAGGCATATACGAAAGTTTGGGTACAAACATTATACATGGAATGCTCAATAAAGTCCAATAACAACCAGTTTGCAAGATTCCATTAAAGATTTTTTCCATTTCATAAAATCCCGACTGTGCCGGATACATCGGTACATCAGAAAAAGCAGAAGAAACCCTACTCTATGACCAGTAATTAGAAAGCAAAAGTAAAGCAGCCACACCCTTGCTCAACCTAACAAGTTAGAGGATGAGATCTCCGAGCATTCCATGGGATGCGACAATGACGGGTGATACCGATTAGCTGTCCCCATGACTTGCACCAGAGGTGGACGACCCGGGGACATCCAATTCCAGTAAATCTTCCTCATCGAGCACAATCACGGGTGTAGTTTCACCCAAAGGCATCTCCCGACGAGTCCCCATAATATGGCGAGTTCGAACTCGAGATCCAACCCCCGAATGCACAATGGAAAACTTTCGGCCTCCCTGCGTCTAGGTGGCCTCGATAGAGCGGGTGTTCTTCTTCCCCGAACTACGTCCTCGGCTATCGATTTCCCTTTGGAAGCCCTCCTCGGCCGAAGTCCTGGAAACCAAAGATATTGAGTTAAGATATAATGCAGGGAAATAGGGATCGAAACGTTCAGATTAAGAAGTTACCATGGTCCTTGCCTTTCCACCCTTCGGGTGCCATTCTTCTCCAAGAACGGCCTAAGCTACGAGAAGCCCGGAGAAGGGCAATCACCCATTCAAAAATAGCAGTTTCGAGCGTGGGCTCAACTGGATTCGGTGAAGGGTTCCACACTTCGAGAAAATCGACAGACGATGGACGGTGAAGTTGAACCGTGCGTACCATCACGAACCGGTTAAGCCATCCTCGATCATAATCGTCTTCAGGGTCGATTAGGCTTCGGCTTCCCCTGGGAATCAACTGAACAATTCTCCCTCAGATTACCCAAGGTATATATAAATGAAGCAAGTGATCGAGAGTAAAAGCGACCTCGGCCGCGTTGGCCAACTTCTCAATACCTAACACGAGCCTCTAAATTTGCAGGGCGATCTGCCCAAAACATACTCGATATCGACAGCAGAAGTCCTCGATTATTCTATGAACGGGGAGGGTGAACCCTATGGCAAAAGGATACGTGTATGACAACGAGTAACCGGAAACGTGATGATTTATTTTCACACCCTCCCCAACGGGGAGAAGGTCGACGTCCGCGCCTAGATGGCAATCTTCCCTGACCGTAGTAATGGCGCTATCACCGACATAAGACTTAAAATCTTCCACCGGGTCAAGATGATGAAAGACCTTGCAGTCATTTATATAAATAAAACCCGATGGGACAATACCGGCAGCAATAGATTCTAACTCTCTATCAGAACCAGCAAGGCTGATCTTCACCCTGAGTCAGTAACGGTACGTAGGCCATGATCGTGGAAGGTCCTCCTTAACAAAGGGTATTCTCACCCTGGAACAAGAAGATTGAAGATCCGAAGAGTATTATGGGCTCAATGCAGGAATATCAGTAGGTTTAGAGGTGGAACAATGTGAGATTTGAAAAAGTGCAGATGCACGGGAAAGAAAGAAGACATGGGCTTTATATAGAAAGAGATTTAAGAGATCCTGTAGCGTATCAAGAATTCTGATACAAGGAGGATTCCCCAAAAAGATTTGGCGGTACGGGTAATAATGACCCAAAGATCGGCGAGTGAGATTTGACTTAAAGGTCCCGTCCTGGGTAATTAGAGGCGGCTGCTCAGTTTATTCAGGGTCCATTCCCCGCCGTCAGTAACTGTGCCTCGGGAAATGGGGGGACTATCTGTATACGGGTAAAACCGAGGACACAGGCACGCTCGATTTCCCGTCGTCATGGTTATGCTCGGCCACAATACGACCGTCTCACCGGGAACGAGGCTTCGAGCCCGGGCCAGGATGAGGCGATAAAGGAAGGGCGATTAACTACCATTAGTGGGAGACCGAAATATCCATCCTCACCCGGATATTTCGGCGTCGATCAGCAATACAGCTGTCACCAGATTTACTTTTTAGAATTGTACTAGGGTTGAAACTCCTCTACTATATAAAGAGGAGGTCATCATTCATGAAAGGGGTTGGCAATAGCAAGGAGAGAAATAGTTTACATCAACAATCATAAGAATCTTATTAAATCAGTTCCCATCTGTTCTTAAGTTCATTTTTATTATACCTCGTGAGAGCTTGTAACAAAAGGGTATCGACCTCGATTTCTATACCCGAGGCCATACGTATTTAACATTTGGTTAGATCTGCTTCTTTGTTCACTTTCTTGATATATCTCGCTATTTAATCTTGAATTGAATTTAGCCACATATCTTTGGCATCACGTACAAATTTAATTGTTCAGTTATTTAAACTCAGCCCCGGTTAGCTCACGATCTCATTAGTTTGGACTAAGACAAGCCCGTTTTGATGGCTCTTGTTTGAAGAGATGACACTAACATCAAGAATATTGTATTTTAAGATGTTGTACCCATATATAATTAGTGTATGTTGGTGTTGTTACAACACTTTGAACTCTGATATAAAAATATAAGGGAATATGGTCAAATATACCCCTTTACTTTATTTTATTAGTTAAATATACCCTTCGTTAGTGAAAGTTAATAAAAATACCTACTTCACACTTATGCCCCTATTTGGATGGAAATCCTCAAATCCTCTCAAATTACCCAATTTCAAAAAAATTACCCACTCTTTTTATTGACCCGCCCCGCCCGATCCGCTTATCATGATCATCAAGCTCTAGCTTCATCTTCTTCCATGGAGAAAAAAAGAAAAAAACAAGAACACACTCAAATGATAAAATCCCAAAACTCACCTCAAATTTAAATAATGCAATACCAAAAATAATATCAAAAAGAGACAGAGTATGATTCTTGAAAATCCAACAAGAAAGTAAATTAAAATTAAAAAAGACTTGCCTTTTAGCCTTTAACAGCTTGTTTGAACCAAGTTGTTGACTTAGACTCAAAGAAAAAAATACCCACCAATCCAAAAAACAATAAGGTTGCAATATATGGTTGTAATTTTGAGAGTAAAAATGAGGAAAAACAAATTTGCTCTAAAGTTTTCTTGTTGGATTTTCAACAGTCAAGAATCATGTTCTGTCTTCTTTTTGCTATCTTTTGGTATTGCATTGTTTAATATTGTGTTTAATATGCTTTATATAGTTCATATTTGCGTATGTACAAGTAGAAGCTTAATTTGCTAGTATTTCATAGTTCATATGACTTATGTTATGTAAATTTATGAAGAGACTTTGTAAGTACTGTGTAAATCTTGTTAATTTGTTCTAGGTTTTTGGGTTTTCCCTTCCTATGTGGAATTGGATTAATAAAACCCAATCCAATTAGGTTTTTGGGTTTTCCCTTCCTATGTGGAATTGGATTAATAAAACTCAATCCAATTTGGACCAGGCCAATTTTACCCAAAATTTCCTCTATATGTAGGATCAATTTAGACCTTATTTTCTAAACACAAAACTGAATTCAACGGCCCATATAGAGAAAAAACGTGAGAGAGAAAGCGATTTTCGTCGAGTAAATTTTTAACTGCTTCTGTCCGCTTTAAATTACGTTTTCTGATTCGTTAACCGTTGGATCGTGCTGAAATTTGAACTGGGGGTTCTCAACATCGGGTTCTTCGATTTCAACGGTGGAGATCGGATTTTGTTGTCTGTAGCTCCAGTTTTTTAGTACAAACAGTAGCTCATTTTTGGGGGTGATTTCTCTCCTTTCTTCAATAGTTTTGGTGCTATCTTTTATGTGTTGTTGCTCCATGCTTGGCTTTGTTGTTGTAACCATTTGGAGAATATTGTTGTAACTCTTGTTGTTTATAGTGGAGCTTTTATGGGCCGAAGGTCCGTGATATTTCCTCTTCACCTTGAAGGGTTTTACCACGTAAATTTGGTGTCTCTTCCATTCGATTTATCTTTCTTTGCTTTGCTATATTATTGTTGGTATAGCTGCTGCCTGGATTTCCATTTGTGCTAGTGTTTATTGTCTTCTCTTGGTTCAATAGGGTGGGAAGTTTGACTTAGGTATTTCTTCTTTATTTACTCGTCGTGTAATTTGGTTATTGCTTGTTTCTTGACAAAGTAGTATCGTAGCTTGTAGTTGTACTTGGTTGTGTTGATTGTCTATTTGAATGATGGAGGCAAATATGAGCAAGATGGTTTGTTTAAATGGCGAGAATTACCATATTTGGAAAAGCAAGATGAAAGATCTTCTATTTGTCAAGAATACCTGTGTTTGCTTCTAAGAAACCTGAGTCTATTGAAGATGAGGATTGGGAATTTGAGCACTTACAGGTTTGTGGCTATATCAGGCAATGGGTTGAAGATAATGTTCGAAATTATATTGTGAATGAGACAAATGCTAAAAACTTGTGGGAAAAGCTCGAGATCTTTATGCTTCGAAAGACAATAATAAGTTGTTCCTCTTAAACAATTGATGAATATTAGAACAAGAGGGTAGTCCTATTTTTTATCATATCAATGATTTTCAGGGTGTCCTTGATCAACTATGCGGAATGGGTGTCAAGTTTGATGAAGAAATACGGGGACTTTGGCTTAATACTGCGCGATTTCTTGGGAAACTCTTGAGTTTCTTTGACTAGTCTTGCTCCCGGTGATGGTGTAACCATGGAATATGCTAAGAGTGGTGTTTTGAATGAAGAGATGAGAAGAAGATCTCAAGCGTTGTCTTCTTCAACTTCGCACCCCGATGTTTTGGTTCTTTTGAAGACGGGAGAAGTAACCGAGAGGTCGAATGACGAGGCAAAAGTAGAAGCAAGTCAAGATCCTCAGTACAAGACTCTTACATGTGACTATTGTCACTTGAAAGAAACACATCAAGAAACATTGCTACAAGTTTAAGAGAGACTAGAAAAAGCAAAAGAAAAGAAGGCGATAATGAAAATCGTGTTGCTTGTTTGTTACTTGAAAATGATGTTCTTGTTGCTTGTGGTAAAAATGATATCAATCTTGTTTGTGATGAGTCTACCTAGTTTTTGGATTCAGGTGCCACTTCTCATGTCACGCCAAAGAAGGAATTATTTTCTTCTTATACTTCGGGTAATTTTGAAAATTTACGAATGGCGATGATAGTGAGGTTGAGGTACTTGTATTGGCACGGTTGCTTGAAAAAAGAACGGTTCAAGGTTGGTTCTTAACAATGTCAAGCATGCTCCGTATGTTCATCCGAATTTAATTTACGAGGAAAGCTTGATGATGATGGTTATGATCAAACCATTGGTGGTGGCGGTGGAAGGCTTCTTAAAGGTTCATGGTTGTGGCTCGAGTTACAAGATGTCGACTTGTACTTATTTCGAGGGCTCCATTTGTGGTGACTCGGTAAATTTGGTGGAGAATGATACTTCGTCGAATTATGGCATAGAAGGCCGAGTCATATGAGCGAGAAGGGGATTGATAACTTGTGGCTAAGAAGAATTTGCTTTACGGAGTGAAACAAGCAAAGTTAAAGAGATGTGTTCATTGCTTAGCGGAAACGAGAAAGAGTTTCTTTTCACAGTCATTCGCCTTCAAGAAAGCTAGATTTGCTGGAGTTGGTACATTCTGATTTGTGACTTTTAAAGTAAGCTCTCGTGGTGGTGCACTTTACTTTGTGTCTTTTATTGATGATCATTCTCGCAAACTCTAGGTATTTCCTTTGAAGTCCAAGGATCGAAGTACTTGATGTGTTCAAAAACTTTCGGAGCCTTGGTTGAGAGACAGACATGGAAGAAACTAAGATGCATCCGCTCAGACAATGGTAGTGAATACATTGGTCCCTTTGATAATTATTGTAGACAGCAGGGTATTCGGCATCAGAAAACTCCTCCAAAGACTTTGTTTGTTGTAACTCTTGTTGTTTATAGTGGGTTTTTGGGGGCGGGCTCGTGGATATTCTTTCTTCACCTTGAAGGAGTTTGACACGTAAATTTGGTTCTTTTTTCGATTTATTTTCTTGTTTTATTTTTTGGGGATAGGCTTTTTCCGGATTTTGTTTTTCTAGGTTTATTTTTTTGTTAATAGTGTAAAAATTTTTGCTTTGGGGATTTTTTTTTTTTCTGTCAATTTGGGTTTTTCTTTTTCCCATTAAAGACTTGATTTAAAAATGGAATTTGAGGGAGTTTTGGGGTTTTATCATTTGGGGGTTTTGTTTTCTTTTTTTTTTAAAAAAGTGAAGCATAGCATGATGATTTTTGGTAATTTTTTTAAAAATTTGGGGAATTTGGGGGATTTGAAATTTATAAATGATGCAAATAAAATTTAAGAGAAGGGTTTTTTATTAACTTTATTTCAAAGGATATATTTAACAATAAAATAAAGTAAAAGGATTTTGACCCTTTTCCCAAAATGTAATGCAGAGATTACAGTTGTGTCAAAAGGGATTTTAAATTATTTTGGGAAATTTAAAACTGTTCCAAATGCCG
>NW_026717042.1:0-14326 GCF_029784015.1 Lycium ferocissimum | reverse complement strand
ATCCGCTTGCCTTGCATCATTTTCACTCTTTATATATTTTTCCACTTGAACCTCGTTACTCTGTTCGGTTAATACCTTCCAAATACCGCCACGTTGATTACCGGAATACATATATCCACTGATCTAACCACGTACAGGATATCCTGTGCATACCTATGTACACATATAGTCCCTACTATCTTGCTTATAAGATATCTCCATACACTATTCCAACTCACCCCAATTCCAGAGCTGCGACGTACCTTTTTCCTCTTTATCGGTCTAATTTGCCTCGTTCGCGTGACCTTTTTGGTTCCCCCCACCCTCATACTCTTAATTTGTCCTTAAATCACTCTGACTCCTCATTTACTTCTTGCGTCTGAATTTGTAGAACTTCCAGAAAACTTCCCAGGGGGGTCACCCATCCTAGAATTTCTCTCGCTTCAGCATGCTTAACTTTAAAACTCTGGCGGAATACGATACTTTATCGCTCGTATAACTGCGTCCACCCTACCGCATCACCTTTGTCACGTATTTTCGAGTAAGTCAAAGTCCTAACGGATTTCGAAACGTCCTCGTAACGCGTTTTCCTCCGAATTAGAAAGGTTTCTTAGTCTCCTGACTTCACAATTTCTATTTCAACTCCCTTTAATCCTCAATATTCACGTTTCACCTCTAGACATGACTACTTTTCTGTCTTAGACCTCCAGATCTCAATGGCGAGGAATGCACCTCGATCACCGTTTCTTACAGATACTCAATTAGCGGTCCTTGGATTTCTGCCCTCATTTTTCCTATAACCGGGTTTTTCACATTCCCGTCACTTATAGTACATGTGTCCTTAGCTACACATGTCATGATCTACTATTATACTGTTATCTCGCTCTCTTCCTAATTTCTCCTTCCGATTACCCTTCCTTTTCTTACGCTCACTATCATTTCCACTATTGTATAACGCTTATTCCGAACTTTTCCTACAGAACTTGACAAGCCTTTCTTATTCGTTCTATATTTCACTTTTTCGTTTCACACTCGTCGTTAGATTCTGGCGACATAGATCATATCGTAGCTTTAGCCACTTTCTCACTAGGCTTTTCTTCGATTTTCATAATAATCTTCACTATATCTTACCTGTAACCAATCCTACATTGTAACGCTTCTTAATCCTTGTTGATCAACTTTACCCTTAACGTTTCACAAACTATCCTATCGATACCTTCGTATCCATCACAATTCCTTTCCTCCGTACTCTTATCTTACCCCTTTTTAACTATAAGCTCGTCGTAATTCGTCCCTGCTTGTCCATTCGGTCGGCACCTTAAATAACTCCCTGGTAAGATTTGCCAGTCTTCTCTAAATCATCCCTTAGTGTCATAAGCCCCTTTCAATTTCTCTGTACCATATCAACACTAACCTTATAACTATTATTATCCCCAATTCAATAATTAGCTTCTTTCTCGGTGTCGGCCGTACTCGTAACTTAGTCAGTTTCTTTTTTTCATTACTATTGGCACGACCCCGTTTCCAGACATATCACAAACCTAAATCTCATTCTTTCTTTAATTTTGGAAAAACTTCGGCAGAGTTTCCGCTGTAACTGTTACTATCTCAAAACCTGTACACAAGAAATACCAACAATGCCTCACAGGGCCAACATATATATATGCATATCATATCATATCATAGCCACACAGGGCTCCCATTGTCATCAACAGTACAAAAATAGTGAACATACCTCGTATGCCTAACTCAATCGACATCTGTCGCACTTTCTTGTTTACCTTCTCTTTTGATCTTCAACTCGTATTTCAATCGTACTTCCATATCTTACCCGACATATATCTTTCATACCGTGTCCCGGCCCGCTAGCAAGGGACTCGGTATGCCATCCTGGCCGCCATCTCCATCTCGTCACATCATCATATCATCATATATATATATATATATATACCCGGCCCTCTAGTGAGGGACTCGGTAAATAGTGCGGTGGAATGTGCACGAATACGTACCCGGCCCGGACTCGGTGAAAGACATATTGAGCTTGCACGAGCAGAGTAGTGAGAAACCATATGCATATAAAATCATAATCACAGACTCAATGAAGTGGTCTAACCGGGATGTCATTTGAAAATCGGACCATAGTTAAATCAAATATCTTTCGGACGTTATTCGGAAGCATAGCATATATCATAAACGTATTAACAAACCATAGGGATCATAGCCGTATGCTAAACCAATCCGAGTCCGCCTCGGAAAGTTACAAACTTTATTCACCTTAGAACTTTCTACGAACAAATCGAGGCGATCCGAGCCTTTCTGCGAAAGTTACGAACGTTCGTAGTTTCGGAATCGTTTAGGAAACAAACCCATTTTGAGAACAAACTTTTATGCAATCTTTGAAATCCATTTATGCGAAAAACATAAAGACCATAATTTGGCTACATTAAGAATATGATTATCAAGAAACAAATATGGATCATAAACATGCTCGGATCACCAGAATAGAATTACCTCGAGATTCGTGTCATAACTTACTTTCAACTAAGACATGCCAAAGAAGGAAAGGTTGAGCTTTACATACCTTAGCCGCTTCCTAAGCTAATCCGACTCAAGTCCCGACTCTCCAATGTCTACACAACGTCAATAGATATCGAATATTAGTCATAAACATGGAAGAATCCAATTCCAATCCATTACTTTTCCTACAGAAATTTCGGCAAAGATCTCCCCTATAAATTGGACATCCCCGAGAATTTAACTCGGCCAAATCATTATCAACAATACCAACAAACATAATAACAATATCAATAATCAATCCCGACGCGTTCTAACATTATTAACTCCCTTCATATAATTCGACGACATTCCATTACATTCAATTCAACTACATACTTTCAAATTAACATCAACGCTCACAAGTTCAAGTACCAATCCAAGATCATTCAACTAAGATTCAAGAACATTTCAAATAATCCGCTCAATGATCAAACAAGCCAATCCAATGCACAACCTTACCCGAAATCATTCCAATTCAACAAGACATCACCAACACAATTCTTTCTTCCAAATTCATAAACTATGTCAACAATCCATTCGTTAACAACTTCATTTTCATAAATTCAAGAAACCATATTAATATCACATTATCATCCAATTCAGCCCACACTATTATAACCTCAACTTGGATCATTAAAACTTCATTTTTTCATCATAGAATCCACAACACAACAACCAAAACATACCGAATGAAATTAGTTCTTCACTCTATCCAACACAACACATACACGGCCAAAACTCCACATCCACGGCTCAACATCAACTCCAATATTTTATGAGTTTCATTCATTTCTACACATAACAACAACACACAAGACATGCTAAATACAATTAAATCATTATTCCTACACTCTATGGCACATACACGGCCACACACACAACACTATATTTTCATGAATTCCATTCATTTCCATACTCCACAACATCCACAAACCATGCATAACATGTAAAAATAAAGATTGAACCTTACCTTCTTCCACCTAGTGCTCCCTCGGCTAGAACCATATTCCGCAAAAACGAGCGCTTTGCTTGCTCTACCAACTACTCCATGTTAACGAGGGCCTTCCAATTGGTAGAAAAACTAGAAGAAAAGAATTTTCCATGATCAAAATTGAGGGGCTGGTTTCGGCCAGCCCTTGGCCGTTTTTCTCCTTCTTTTTTTTTCCATTTTTCTTGAACTTTCTAGGCAACAAATTATGAAGATGATTAAGTTGATCATCTTATACATACATATATAATTAATACACATGGCCATGGCCCACACTTCCATGTGGCCGGCCACCTCCCTCTCTTTTTTTTTTTTTTTTTGATTTTCAAGTTTCCAAAACTTCATTTTTGGCCCCATATTTCATGAAACATTAGTTTCCATAATTTCACTTTTACCCCAAATTTTCCTTAATATCTCCATCCAATGAAATCATAAGCAACTTATGCCTTACAACAAAGTCGGAAGATAGCCTTGTCCATAACTCATCGCTACCAACTTAAAAATATTTCGACGTACAAAATGCGAGATATAACACCCTCCCCTTTTGGAACATTCGTCCTCGAATGTTCAACTAGTTGTATAGGGTCTTAAGGATCTCTAGGGTGGGTTTCCTTTACTACCATAACATGCAATCTCATTTACTAATCATATTTCTCTTTTATTTCCTCCTCGTGTTCGCAAGTCATTTCCTTTCTGTTATTATTCCGCCACGGTGCCTTAACGGAAGCTACGTCTTTAGCACGCAACCTCCTTGCCTTACAATTAGTGTAACAAGGTTCGGTGCATCTCGAGTTAAGCTTTTCCTTCTTGTCGAATCTGAGTACGTTCTTCACAGATGATATCTTCAAGCATACCCATTCGCCGCCTAGAATTCTAAGTGTCGATACCGATTGTCGTCATATGATTCCCGTCGTTTCGAGCTACTAATAGTCGTTCCCTCGCTTTAACCTTTATCGGCTGACACAATTCTGAAAGAAGTTAGCATATAAATTCACCCTCCTTTTTGTGGCCAACTAGTTCTGATCACTTGCTTAAATCGTCTTACAATCTTTCTTTACTCAACTTGCAGCATTCTAGGCACATTATCTCGTGTTGTTTCTTTGTCTTCACTTCGAACTCTTTTATCGTTCCCTTGCTCAGATCTTGCTCTTAATTTGCCGGTCACACATGATGTTGCAATCTTTACCCGAATGTACGAAGGGGGTCAAATTATTCTAAGAACCGCCTCAACGTAGCTTCATTAATCCTTATGTTTCACTTTATCTTGCCTCTCTTCTCCTAACACCAGTGTCGGAACACATTTTTGGTTCAACCATACGCATGTCCTGTTCGTTCTCGCACTAGTTCCACCTCGGTAATTTATCTCAAACCATCCTAACATCCTTCCTTAATGCACCTCAAGTATCGTCACCGTATTGTTGTTACCGATCCTAAACTTTTCTCGTTAAGCCTTTACTTGGTCTCATCTCCAGTGTATAAATATTCATATGTAACATGACTGCCCTTGCACGACCTGCACATTTATCTTAGTCACGATCGTTCCTTCTCCTGGTTCGTACTATTCCACATCTTACTCCCGTGCTCGCATTTGCTAGAAGTCTACCTTGTCATACTCCTTTTCCCAGCCTTTCTTACTTTCTACCATCGAAAATTTTCTCCACTTTAGCAACCATTCTGTTGCCTACATCTTAACCTCTGATCCCGTATAGCCGTACTACTTTCACAATGTCTCCGTAAGCTACTCGTTACTTTCCTTTGTCATATTCCCTCTTAAAGTCTACATTTCCTAATATCATGTTATTCTGAATACTTATAATTAATTCTCAGCGCCATCTCGATTATTGCCCTGACTTCTATGCTTTTATTGCTGGCTTTTCAATCTCTCTAGCTTGTCTTAGCAAAGAACTTTACCTGCGGCCCACACATTCGTATCCAGGACATTGTAGCATTGATTTTCTTCACCTTACACTTGTATCTCTCTCCCTCGCTCCCCCCCTTTAGGGGTGTACTTATACTATCGTCCAACTTTACTTTGCCCTAAATCCGTATTTCCAATCCTAATTAAGCGGTACTTTTATCCCGACATTTTGATCCCCATGCCGTTCATTTACTAACTTTCTTTCCTTTCCAAATATCGTTGTATTAACACTTCCCAAGCTTATCCTGTAGTGAAAACAACATCCGCTTGCCTTGCATCATTTTCACTCTTTATATATTTTTCCACTTGAACCTCGTTACTCTGTTCGGTTAATACCTTCCAAATACCGCCACGTTGATTACCGGAATACATATATCCACTGATCTAACCACGTACAGGATATCCTGTGCGTACCTATGTACACATATAGTCCCTACTATCTTGCTTATAAGATATCTCCATACACTATTCTAACTCACCCCAATTCCAGAGCTGCGACGTACCTTTTTCCTCTTTATCGGTCTAATTTGCCTCGTTCTGCGTGACCTTTTTGGGTTTCTGCCCACTCCTCATACTCTTAATTTGTCCTTAAATCACTCTGACTCCTCATTTACTTCTTGCGTCTGAATTTGTAGAACTTCCAGAAAACTTCCCAGGGGGGTCACCCATCCTAGAATTTCTCTCGCTTCAAAGATGCTTAACTTTAAAACTCTGGCGGAATACGATACTTTATCGCTCGTATAACTGCGTCCACCCTACCGCATCACCTTTGTCACGTATTTTCGAGTAAGTCAAAGTCCTAACGGATTTCGAAACGTCCTCGTAACGCGTTTTCCTCCGAATTAGAAAGGTTTCTTAGTCTCCTGACTTCACAATTTCTATTTCAACTCCCTTTAATCCTCAATATTCACGTTTCACCTCTAGACATGACTACTTTTCTGTCTTAGACCTCCATATCTCAATGGCGAGGAATGCACCTCGATAACCATTTCTTACGTATACTCAATTAGCGGTCCTTGGATTTCTCGCCCTCATTTTTCCTATAACCGGTTTTTCACATTCCCGTCACTTATAGTACATGTGTCCTTAGCTACACATGTCATGATCTACTATTATCTTTGTTATCTCGCTCTCTTCCTAATTTCTCCTTCCGATTACCCTTCCTTTTCTTACGCTCACTATCATTTCCACTATTGTATAACGCTTATTCCGAACTTTTCCTACAGAACTTGACAAGCCTTTCTTATTCGTTCTATATTTCACTTTTTCGTTTCACACTCGTCGTTAGATTCGGCGACATAGATCATATCGTAGCTTTAGCCACTTTCTCACTAGGCTTTTCGATTTTCATAATAATCTTCACTATATCTTACCTGTAACCAATCCTACATTGTAACGCTTCTTAATCCTTGTTGATCAACTTTACCCTTAACGTTTCACAAACTATCCTATCGATACCTTCGTATCCATCACAATTCCTTTCCTCCGTACTCTTATCTTACCCCCTTTTTAACTATAAGCTCGTCGTAATTAGTCCCTGCTTGTCCATTCGGTCGGCACCTTAAATAACTCCCTGGTAAGATTTGCCAGTCTTCTCTAAATCATCCCTTAGTGTCATAAGCCCCTTTCAATTTCTCTGTACCATATCAACACTAACCTTATAACTATTATTATCCCCAATTCAATAATTAGCTTCTTTCTCGGTGTCGGCCGTACTCGTAACTTAGTCAGTTTCTTTTTTTCATTACTATTGGCACGACCCCGTTTCCAGACATATCACAAACCTAAATCTCATTCTTTCTTTATTTTTGGAAAAACTTCGGCAGAGTTTCCGCTGTAACTGTTACTATCTCAAAACCTGTACACAAGAAATACCAACAATGCCTCACAGGGCCAACATATATATATGCATATCATATCATATCATAGCCACACAGGGCTCCCATTGTCATCAACAGTACAAAAATAGTGAACATACCTCGTATGCCTAACTCAATCGACATCTCGTCGCACTTTCTTGTTTACCTTCTCTTTTGATCTTCAACTCGTATTTCAATCGTACTTCCATATCTTACCCGACATATATCTTTCATACCGTGTCCCGGCCCGCTAGCAAGGGACTCGGTATGCCATCCTGGCCGCCATCTCCATCTCGTCACATCATCATATCATCATATATATATATAGCGTACCCGGCCCTCTAGTGAGGGACTCGGTAAATAGTGCAGTGGAATGTGCACGAATACGTACCCGGCCCGGGACTCGGTGAAAGACATATTGAGCTTGCACGAGCAGAGTAGTGAGAAACCATATGCATATAAAATCATAATCACAGACTCAATGAAGTGGTCTAACCGGGATGTCATTTGAAAATCGGACCATAGTTAAATCAAATATCTTTCGGACGTTATTCGGAAGCATAGCATATATCATAAACGTATTAACAAACCATAGGGATCATAGCCGTATGCTAAACCAATCCGAGTCCGCCTCGGAAAGTTACAAACTTTATTCACCTTAGAACTTTCTACGAACAAATCGAGGCGATCCGAGCCTTTCTGCGAAAGTTACGAACGTTCGTAGTTTCGGAATCGTTTAGGAAACAAACCCATTTTGAGAACAAACTTTTATGCAATCTTTGAAATCCATTTATGCGAAAAACATAAAGACCATAATTTGGCTACATTAAGAATATGATTATCAAGAAACAAATATGGATCATAAACATGCTCGGATCACCGTAATAGAATTACCTCGAGATTCGTGTCATAACTTACTTTCAACTAAGACATGCCAAAGAAGGAAAGGTTGAGCTTTACATACCTTAGCCGCTTCCTAAGCTAATCCGACTCAAGTCCCGACTCTCCAATGTCTACACAACGTCAATAGATATCGAATATTAGTCATAAACATGGAAGAATCCAATTCCAATCCATTACTTTTCCTACAGAAATTTCGGCAGCATCTCCCCTATAAATTGGACATCCCCGAGAATTTAACTCGGCCAAATCATTATCAACAATACCAACAAACATAATAACAATATCAATAATCAATCCCGACGCGTTCTAACATTATTAACTCCCTTCATATAATTCGACGACATTCCATTACATTCAATTCAACTACATACTTTCAAATTAACATCAACGCTCACAAGTTCAAGTACCAATCCAAGATCATTCAACTAAGATTCAAGAACATTTCAAATAATCCGCTCAATGATCAAACAAGCCAATCCAATGCACAACCTTACCCGAAATCATTCCAATTCAACAAGACATCACCAACACAATTCTTTCTTCCAAATTCATAAACTATGTCAACAATCCATTCGTTAACAACTTCATTTTCATAAATTCAAGAAACCATATTAATATCACATTATCATCCAATTCAGCCCACACTATTATAACCTCAACTTGGATCATTAAAACTTCATTTTTTCATCATAGAATCCACAACACAACAACCAAAACATACCGAATGAAATTAGTTCTTCACTCTATCCAACACAACACATACACGGCCAAAACTCCACATCCACGGCTCAACATCAACTCCAATATTTTATGAGTTTCATTCATTTCTACACATAACAACAACACACAAGACATGCTAAATACAATTAAATCATTATTCCTACACTCTATGGCACATACACGGCCACACACACAACACTATATTTTCATGAATTCCATTCATTTCCATACTCCACAACATCCACAAACCATGCATAACATGTAAAAATAAAGATTGAACCTTACCTTCTTCCACCTAGTGCTCCTCGGCTAGAACCATATTCCGCAAAAACGAGCGCTTTGCTTGCTCTACCAACTACTCCATGTTAACGAGGGCCTTCCAATTGGTAGAAAAACTAGAAGAAAAGAATTTTCCATGATCAAAATTGAGGGGCTGGTTTCGGCCAGCCCTTGGCCGTTTTTCTCCTTCTTTTTTTTTCCATTTTTCTTGAACTTTCTAGGAAACAAATTATGAAGATGATTAAGTTGATCATCTTATACATACATATATAATTAATACACATGGCCATGGCCCACACTTCCATGTGGCCGGCCACCTCCCTCTCTTTTCTTTTTTTTTTTTTTTGATTTTCAAGTTTCCAAAACTTCATTTTTGGCCCCATATTTCATGAAACATTAGTTTCCATAATTTCACTTTTACCCCAAATTTTCCTTAATATCTCCATCCAATGAAATCATAAGCAACTTATGCCTTACAACAAAGTCGGAAGATAGCCTTGTCCATAACTCATCGCTACCAACTTAAAAATATTTCGACGTACAAAATGCGAGATATAACACCCTCCCCCCCTTTGGAACATTCGTCCTCGAATGTTCAACTAGTTGTATAGGGTCTTAAGGATCTCTAGGGTGGGTTTCCTTTACTACCATAACATGCAATCTCATTTACTAATCATATTTCTCTTTTATTTCCTCCTCAGGTTCGCAAGTCATTTCCTTTCTGTTATTATTCCGCCACGGTGCCTTAACGGAAGCTACGTCTTTAGCACGCAACCTCCTTGCCTTACAATTAGTGTAACAAGGTTCGGTGCATCTCGAGTTAAGCTTTTCCTTCTTGTCGAATCTGAGTACGTTCTTCACAGATGATATCTTCAAGCATACCCATTCGCCAGTCTAGAATTCTAAGTGTCGATACCGATTGTCGTCATATGATTCCTGTCGTTTCTGAGCTACTAATAGTCGTTCCCTGCTTTAACCTTTATCGGCTGACACAATTCTGAAAGAAGTTAGCATATAAATTCACCCTCCTTTTTGTGGCCAACTAGTTCTGATCACTTGCTTAAATCGTCTTACAATCTTTCTTTACTCAACTTGTCACATTCTAGGCACATTATCTCGTGTCGTTTCTTTGTCTTCACTTCGAACTCTTTTATCGTTCCCTTGCTCAGATCTTGCTCTTAATTTGCCGGTCACACATGATGTTGCAATCTTTACCCGAATGTACGAAGGGGGTCAAATTATTCTAAGAACCGCCTCAACGTAGCTTCATTAATCCTTATGTTTCACTTTATCTTGCCTCTCTTCTCCTAACACCAGTGTCGGAACACATTTTTGGTTCAACCATACGCATGTCCTGTTCGTTCTCAGTACTAGTTCCACCTCGGTAATTTATCTCAAACCATCCTAACATCCTTCCTTAATGCACCTCAAGTATCGTCACCGTATTGTTGTTACCGATCCTAAACTTTTCTCGTTAAGCCTTTACTTGGTCTCATCTCCAGTGTATAAATATTCATATGTAACATGACTGCCCTTGCACGACCCTCGCACATTTATCTTAGTCACTATCGTTCCTTCTCCTGGTTCGTACTATTCCACATCTTACTCCCGTGCTCGCATTTGCTAGAAGTCTACCTTGTCATACTCCTTTTCCCAGCCTTTCTTACTTTCTACCATCGAAAATTTTCCACTGCTAGCAACCATTCTGTTGCCTACATCTTAACCTCTGATCCCGTATAGCCGTACTACTTTCACAATGTCTCCGTAAGCTACTCGTTACTTTCCTTTGTCATATTCCCTCTTAAAGTCTACATTTCCTAATATCATGTTATTCTGAATACTTATAATTAATTCTCAGCGCCATCTCGATTATTGCCCTGACTTCTATGCTTTTATTGCTGGCTTTTCAATCTCTCTAGCTTGTCTTAGCAAAGAACTTTACCTGCGGCCCACACATTCGTATCCAGGACATTGTAGCATTGATTTTCTTCACCTTACACTTGTATCTCTCTCCTCGCTCCCCCTTTGGGGTGTACTTATACTATCGTCCAACTTTACTTTGCCCTAAATCCGTATTTCCAATCCTAATTAAGCGGTACTTTTATCCCGACATTTTGATCCCCATGCCGTTCATTTACTAACTTTCTTTCCTTTCCAAATATCGTTGTATTAACACTTCCCAAGCTTATCCTGTAGTGAAAACAACATCCGCTTGCCTTGCATCATTTTCACTCTTTATATATTTTTCCACTTGAACCTCGTTACTCTGTTCGGTTAATACCTTCCAAATACCGCCACGTTGATTACCTAATACATATATCCACCGATCTAACCACGTACGAGATATCCGTGCGTACCTATGTACACATATAGTCCCTACTATCTTGCTTATAAGATATCTCCATACACTATTCTAACTCACCCCAATTCCGTAGCCGCGACGCACCTTTTTCCTCTTTATCGGTCTAATTTGCCTCGTTCTCGCGACCTTTTAAGGTTTCTCGCCCACCTCATACTCTTAATTTGTCCTTAAATCACTCGACTCCTCATTTACTTTTGCGTCCGAATTTGTAGAACTTCCGAAAACTTCCCGGGGGTCACCCATCCTAGAATTTCTCTCGCTCAAAGATGCTTAACTTTAAAACTCGCGGAATACGATACTTTATCGCTCGTATAACTGCGTCCACCCTACCGCATCACCTTTGTCACGTATTTTCGAGTAAGTCAAAGTCCTAACGGATTTCGAAACGTCCTCGTAACGCGTTTTCCTCCGAATTAGAAAGGTTTCTTAGTCTCCTGACTTCACAATTTCTATTTCAACTCCCTTTAATCCTCAATATTCACGTTTCACCTCTAGACATGACTACTTTTCTGTCTTAGACCTCCAGATCTCAATGGCGAGGAATGCACCTCGATCACCGTTACTTACAGATACTCAGTTAGCGGTCCTTGGATTTCTCCTCGTTCCTCATTTTTCCTATAACCGGTTTTTCACATTCCCGTCATTTATAGTACATGTGTCCTTAGCTACACATGTCATGATCTACTATTATACTGTTATCTCGCTCTCTTCCTAATTTCTCCTTCCGATTACCCTTCCTTTTCTTACGCTCACTATCATTTCCACTATTGTATAACGCTTATTCCGAACTTTTCCTACAGAACTTGACAAGCCTTTCTTATTCGTTCTATATTTCACTTTTTCGTTTCACACTCGTCGTTAGATTCTGGCGACATAGATCATATCGTAGCTTTAGCCACTTTCTCACTAGGCTTTTCTTATTTTCATAATAATCTTCACTATATCTTACCTGTAACCAATCCTACATTGTAACGCTTCTTAATCCTTGTTGATCAACTTTACCCTTAACGTTTCACAAACTATCCTATCGATACCTTCGTATCCATCACAATTCTTTTCCGTACTCTTATCTTACCCCCTTTTTAACTATAAGCTCGTAATTCGTCCTCGCTTGTCCATTCGGTCGCACCTTAAATAACTCCCCGTAAGATTTGCCGCCTTTCTAAATCATCCCTTAGTGTCATAAGCCCCTTTCAATTTCTCTGTACCATATCAACACTAACCTTATAACTATTATTATCCCCAATTCAATAATTAGCTTCTTTCTCGGTGTCGGCCGTACTCGTAACTTAGTCAGTTTCTTTTTTTCATTACTATTGGCACGACCCCGTTTCCAGACATATCACAAACCTAAATCTCATTCTTTCTTTATTTTGGAAAACTTCATAGTTTCCGCCGTGAATCGTTACTATCTCAAAACCCTCGTACACAAGAAATACCAACAATGCCTCACAATATATATATATGCATATCATATCATATCATAGCCACACAGGGCTCCCATTGTCATCAACAGTACAAAAATAGTGAACATACCTCGTATGCCTAACTCAATCGACATCTGTCGCACTTTCTTGTTTACCTTCTCTTTTGATCTTCAACTCGTATTTCAATCGTACTTCCATATCTTACCCGACATATATCTTTCATACCGTGTCCCGGCCCGCTAGCAAGGGACTCGTACGCCATCCCCGGCCGCCATCTCCATCTCACACATCATCATATCATATATATATATATAGCGTACCCGGCCCTCTAGTGAGGGACTCAGAATAGTGCAGTTGAAATGTGCACGAATACGTACCCGGCCCGGACTCGGTGAAAGACATATTGAGCTTGCACGAGCAAGAGTAGTGAGAAACCATATGCATATAAAATCATAATCATGCACTAATGAAGTGGTCTAACCGGGATGTCATTTGAAAATCGGACCATAGTTAAATCAAATATCTTTCGACGTTATTCGGAAGCATAGCATATATCATAAACGTATTAACAAACCATAGGGATCATAGCCGTATGCTAAACCAATCCGAGTCCGCCGGAAAAGTTACAAACTTTATTCACCTTAGAACTTTCTACGAACAAATCGAGGCGATCCGAGCCTTTCTCGCGAAAGTTACGAACGTTCGTAGTTTCGAATCGTTTAGAAACAAACCCATTTTGAGAACAAACTTTTATGCAATCTTTGAAATCCATTTATGCGAAAAACATAAAGACCATAATTTGGCTACATTAAGAATATGATTATCAAGAAACAAATATGGATCATAAACATGCTCGATCACCGAATAGAATTACCTCGAGATTCGTGTCATAACTTACTTTCAACTAAGACATGCCAAAGAAGGAAAGGTTGAGCTTTACATACCTTAGCCGCTTCCCTAAGCTAATCCGACTCAAGTCCCGACTCTCCAATGTCTACACAACGTCAATAGATATCGAATATTAGTCATAAACATCGGAAGAATCCAATTCCAATCCATTACTTTTCCTACATGTAATTTCGATAAAGATCTCCCCATAAATTGGACATCCCCGGAATTTAACTCGGCCAAATCATTATCAACAATACCAACAAACATAATAACAATATCAATAATCAATCCCGACGCGTTCTAACATTATTAACTCCCTTCATATAATTCGACGACATTCCATTACATTCAATTCAACTACATACTTTCAAATTAACATCAACGCTCACAAGTTCAAGTACCAATCCAAGATCATTCAACTAAGATTCAAGAACATTTCAAATA
>NW_026717041.1:0-16195 GCF_029784015.1 Lycium ferocissimum | reverse complement strand
ACGGATTTGATACCCCGCCTTTTGACTCGGGGGGCCCCACATTCCCGAACTTTTCCCTATTGTCCCATTTGGCTATTTTCATTCTATAGTTAAGGAAAGCTTATGGACATCCTTCCGACTACTAAATAAAAGTTGTTTTAACTAAACCCTCGACCCCAATGCATGATTTTCTTTTCTAAAAGTTTACAAATGTTTTCCAAAATATTCTTTTTCTTCAAAAACCCAGTGTTACAATATTGAAAGTCTTAATGACCTAAACAACGACTATGATCCTATGATGACCATGAATCTATAATGTCTAAGATCCTACGACGACTATGTTCCTATGATGACTATAATGGCTATGATTCTACGATGTCTATGGTGTACACGATTCTATGGACTATGATTCTATGATGACTATGGTTCTATGATACCTATGATTCTTGATGACAATGATGATGTCGATATGTCTATGACCCGATACGCTATGATATATTCTATGTTGATAGTCTCGCCTTATGATTATCGTTCCTTCGAGTGCGAGACAGAGCGACCATGGTTATTCCATAATGCGATCGGAGGTTTCGACCTTGCGTCACTCCGATAAGTACATAAATTCCTTGGGCTCTCTTATGTAAATACGAACATGGGTTGGGGGACGGGAACTATGCATACTTGGGAATCGGGAAGGAAACTATGTTTCATTGCCACTGGGTCACCGTTTATCATCCCGGACGCGGATGCCCGACGCGGAGTTGCGGCGCAGCCGGGTATTCCGCTATGCATGGCGAGCCGCCTCGCGTACTATGACCCGATATGACCAAATAAGCACGCACATCCGCCCCGGGGCACTCATATGCACAAAAAAGTTACTCTCGCTATCCCATGATATGTTCTATGTTCCATTATTCTATTACATCATACGCACAAAGTTACTCGCTATCCTATGATATATTCTATGTTCCATGCGGTATTACTCATACGCACGTTACTCGCTATCCTATGATATGTTCTATGTTCCGCCACGGTTATTACTCATATGCTCGGTTACTTTACATTATATGATCCCGATGTATCGGATACGCGCCTTTACCCGATATATTCCATGTGTACAGGATACTCTCTCCCACATGACGTCTTTACTTCTCTATGTTGTTGTTACATGATCATATCTCTTTCTATGTTACCGTCTATGCCTACATACTCGCACACTATTCGTACCGACGCCCCTTCGTGGGCGCCGCGTTTCATGCCGCGCAGTACCCCCCGCACGAGTAAGTCATTATAGAAGATGTTCAGGAATGTTGGCAAGCTCCACTCGCCCCGGGAGAGTTCCGAGTCGCATACACGTGCTATGGTCCATGATTACGATTTAGAGACTTTGCAGATAGAGTCGTGGGTCTAGAGTGTCAGCCTAAAAACAGAGTTCCACTGGTTGATGTGTTTTTATTTTACGGAGCCCTCGTATTTACAAACTGCGTTTACTTGAGAAACGACGAAAAGACTTTGAAAAAAAAAATTTACTATGCATTTTACTTTACTTTGTCTTATGATTCCAAGAGAACATGTGTGTACTAAGAGTCCGAGGGTTCGCTCGGCTCCGAATATGGGGTCGGGTGCCCATCACACCCTAGTAAAGTCGGGGTGTGACAAGTATGAAGATCCTGCCCTAGTTCATTACTGAGATACATCACCTCAGAAAGAAAAGACACCCTTTGTGATCACAGGTGATGGAGTACTCAGATATCGAGGTAGATTGTGTGTCCCTACAGTGTTGCGGGACTCGACTCGTGCCAGATTATGGGAGAGGCACATTACTCCCACTATTCTATTCATCCAGGCTCAATAAAGATGTACCATGATCTCAAGGAAGTTTATTGGTGGGATGGTATGAAAAGAGATATAGCAGAATTTGTCACTCAGTGTTCGAATTGTCAGCAGGTCAAAATAGAACACCAGAAGCCTGGAGGTCTATTGCAAGCTATGGAGATCCCGACATAAAAGTGGGAGGTAATTAATATGGACTTCATTACAGGGTTGCCCCGTCCGCAGCGGAAGTGTGATTCGATATGGGTCATAGTTGATAGGCTCACAAAGTTAGCTCACTTTCGCCCCGTCGAACTACGTATGTACCGAGGATTCTGCGAGGCTTTATCTTAAGGACATTATACGACTCCATGGTGTTCCTCCAGCCATTATTTCAGATAGGGGAGCACAGTTCACAGCCAAATTCTGGAAGTCTTTTCAGCGGGGATTGGGGACTCAGGTGAGTCTTAGCACCGCATTCCACCCGCAGACAGATGGACAAGCAGAGCGTACTATACAGACCCTTGAGGATATGCTCAGAGCTTGTGTGCTTGACTTTCGTGGTAGATTGGGAGGATCATTTGCCTCTTATCGAGTTCGCATTTAACAACGATTCTTGTTCCGGTATTCAAATAGCTCCTTGAAGCCTTACGGGCGGAGGCGTGGATCGCCCATAGGATGGTTTGATATTGGGAGAATCGGTTACTAGGCCCATACTTAATTCAGCAAGCAGTTGATAAGGTGAAGGTAATTAGAGAGAGGTTGCTAACAGCCCAGAGCCGACAGAAATCTATGAGGATAATCGGCGACGTAAGCTAGAATTCAAAATGGGTGACTGGGTGTTCCTGAAAGATTCGCCTATGAAGGGAGTGATGAGGTTTGGTAAGAAGGGTAAGCTGAGCCCTCGATATATTGGGCCATATAAGATCATTTGTGTAGTGGGTACAGTGGCATATGAACTAGAATTGCCTTCAGAGTTAGAATCGGTACATCCAAAGATTTCATGTATCAATGCTTCGTAAGTGTATCTGAGATCCTTCAAGAGTTGTACCAGTGAATGATGTCCAGGTGACCGATCAGTTATCGTACGATGAGGTTCCGGTGGCTATATTGGACAGGCAGGTCCGTCGGTTGCGAACCAAAGATGTAGCCTCCGTTAAAGTCTTGTGGAAAAATAAGAATGTCGAAGAAGTGACTTGGGAAGCGGAAGAAGCGATGAAGATTAAGTACTCGCAATTGTTCCCAGCAGTACAAGAGGTGCAGTCGGAGACATCACTTTCCCCAGGTATTATTTTCATTTCAGTTATCGTGATTTGGTCGTGTGAGGCCATGGTATTGTGTGTTGCAGTGTGTGGCCCTGTGAGGCATTATTTTGGGTTGTTGTGTACAGGACGGATTGATATAAGTACAGGGGTAACTCTGTCAAAAAATTTTAAAACCCAGGATTGTTCGAACATTCAAGGACGAATGTTCCTAAGGGGGGGGGGGGGAATGTTACACCCCTCATTTTCGTAGTGGTAGAACTTATGATTTCCTAGTTGGGTAGGCCTTGGGAATTGAGACCCGAGCCTGAGTTTTGGAGATAGAAAGTGTCCTACCTTATTAGTAATGGTACCGGCGGTATTCCTGGTGATTTACAGGATTAGAAGTTGAACGAATCGAATCGATGCGATCTGAACTTAATTGGAAAAGTCTGCAGACACCAGTCATGATCAATGGGTCATCGAACCTGTCGACGGGCCGTCGTTGTGTGGCATCGACAGGATTCCGCAGCCCTGCATTCTACAGGCGCAGGTCGACGAGCACGTCGACGGACCGTCAACACGTCGACGGGTCGTCGACCTGTTCGTCGAATCGGACCACTGAAGCAGTTAATTCTCCAAGTATAAATATGTAAGTCATGACTTCATTTCATATTTTCCTCCTTCCAAAAATTAGAAAACCCTAATACATTCTCTCCCAATATTTTTCATCACATTAGTGAAGATTTGACAAGATTCGGACCCCGTAAACTCGAGATGGTGAAGAAGAATGGTTGCTTCTAGGGTTTCTTCAAGTTATGGAGCTTAGGGAGTTAAAGTGAAGTGATTCTTGGGATTCTTGACCCCTCAAGGTATGTAAATGATTTTTACCTTTGTATTTAAGTTGAGTACTAAGAGTTTTAGTGATTCTAAGTCAAGAGGGGGTAGTTGTGAAAGTGGTAAGTGATGAAAGACAAAATAGTAACTTAGGGTTATTTGTAAGAGATGATTAGGAATGGATTGGAATATATTTTGATATATAAGTGTTGTTATTGTTGTTATGGTTGGTATTAAAGTGAATGAGAAGTTGAAGAGTTGTTAAGCTTATGAGAGAAATGTTGTTCATGATTCGTTAAGCTCTCTATGCATCTAAAGGAGGTTAGCAAGTGAAGTACCTAGTCTAATGAAGGTCTATGTTATCTTAATTGTAGATGGTTGTATGTATTAGTCAGACGATGTAGCCTTGACGGCCTCTATTCTTTTGTGTACGATATGTATGCTGACCTAGGCGGCTTGAATTGTTCTTCACGTGATTGTGTATATATGTATGCAGTTTGTACAAGATTTCTGATGTTTCCTTTTTATGAGATTAGTTGTGCAATTCATGGGCCTTTGATGATCAGTATATTTTAGATACGAGTATAGGGGTGTTTGGTCGCTAGAGGTCAGACTCCCATCACGGCTCATCGACTGGGTCGTGACACTATTACTAACAATAGTATGGGGAACCCCATGCAATTTAAGCACATGATTCATAAACAAAGATGCTACATGAGGTATATCATCACATTTATGGCATGGTATAAAATGAGACATTTTAGAGAACCTATCTACCACAACAAAAATGCTATCATGACCCCTTTTGGTTCTTGGAAGACCCAAAATGAAATCCATAGACATGTCAATCCAAGGACCAATATGAGTGGGAAGGGGAGTATACATACCTTGAGGCCAAGTCTTTGATTTGGCTTGCTTGCACTCCAAGCATTGTCCACAAAGCTTTTCCACATCATGCCTCATCTTGGGCCAATAGAATTGTTCACGTAGAGTGTCAAGTGTCTTGGCCACTCCAAAGTGTCCCATCATTCCACCAGTATGGGTTTCTTTCACAAACAACTCTCTCCAAGAGCTCATAGGAACACACACCTTGTGATATGATCCTAAAGGGCATGTTTGATGCTAATGGCTCAAGGGCATGGAAGAGGACGTTGGAGACACTTGTGGCCCCACGTAAGAGAGCAAATGATGTTTGGAAGATAGCTTGGCATTGGAAGAATTGCAAAGTGGCTATGCATCGCAAAGTGGCTAGATGCGCAAAATGGCTAAAATGCATGTATGGGGCTAAGATTGCAATTGGAGATCATACTTGCAAGTTAGGAGACTATGGATGCAATTGAAGACCCATGTGGGTATTTTTGCAAAAGAGCCACTTTAGGGCCTTTTAATGTAATAGGCATTAGTATAAATAGTTGTTTTCATCCATTTGGATGACTTAGCTTGAATATTTTGTGAACTCAATGTTACACACCGTATCTTCGAAGAGTATTTATTAAATTTGAAACATAAGTACGTTGAGTTAGGGTTAAGTAAAACCACTTTGGAATATAAGGAGAAAGCATTATTAAATATATTTAATGAGTGAAGGATGTATATAAGGTATATCAGAGGGTTTTATAAGGAAATGAGTGGAAGAACTGAAATAGTACGACTTTGGAGAAAGGATGGGTAATGTTTTGTGTGAAAATTTTCGTCCAACTTGGGGGACGAATATCTCTTAGCATATAAAGTGTTTTGAGGTGAAACAAAAGCCTAAAACGAAGTTCGTCGAGTCTAGTTTCCAACGCAACAGACCGCTCATCGATAGGACAACGGAGTAGAGAATTATGGATGTTACAAGAAGTTGACAGAGCAGAAACGCCTGCTACAATACTGCTACAGTACATTGCTACAGTGACCCCGACCTGAATTTGACTTTATATAAAGGGTAAAAACCCCTTTTTTTCACCAGATTAGCCCAGAAATTTCCAAAAAATTGAAGAGAGAGAGAGAAAGGAGATCACAAAGTAAGCAATTTTCAAGCGACGGAGCATTAATCGAAGCTCGGATAAACGCATGGATGTGATTCTAGTATGGTTTTGCGGCGGATTCAAGGTGGATATTGAAGATATCGCTGTTCTAACAAGAATAAGGTATGAATCTCCTATTATTAATGTTAATTTTGGTTTATTTACGGAGATAAAGTCGTTAAATAATTGTATAGCGAGTTGGTTGGTTGTGAAAATTGGAAAACATCGTGTGGGATGTTTTATGGTACATATTGGTGTTGGAAATGATGTTATTGTCGTTGTTGTTGTTGTTGTTGGTTCTTTGAATTATAATTTCGGGCTAGGCATATAAACGGGGAGATGCGCGAAATTTCGAAATAGCATTCTAGAAAGAGTTAGCTTGAGGGCTTAAGACAGGCCTATGAAGATGAGTCTAACAACAGTATAAATTTTCTTGAATATAGATTTACGAGCCTGGGAGGCCAAGCGTTGAATAGTTAAAGTTAAGGCGACCAAAAAGGTATGTTAAGGCTCGTCCCTTTCTTTCAAAGGCATGATTCCGACGTTATGACTTCATAAACGCTTCCATATCTTCCTTGCTTTCAAAAGTTAGATGTTTATGACTCCAAGGCATAATTCCTTTCCTAATAATTCATAAATGTTTTCCAAAATGTTCGTATTTTCTAAATCAGAGATTTATGGCTTCGTGAGCTCTTATGATAATGACGATGAACCTGTTTTCACAATCATAATGATGATGTCAAAGATGAGAATATTTTCCTACGATGATTATGATAATGATGATTCCGTGTTTAAAGGTTCCAAGTTTATGATTTCAATGACGATATAAGAATGTTGAGCTATTTCTTGATTTCTCAATTTGATTCATGGATGATGACTATTTTTAAAGATTCCAAAGTATATGAATTGATGCCTTATGAGATTTATGATCCTATTCTATGTTTTCTCTTGATGTTATTCTTCATTGATAGTCTCACCTTATAATAATATTTCCTTCACGGTGAGACAAAGCGACCATGATTATTCCATAATATAATCGGAGGTTACCGACCTTACGTCACTCCGATAGAGACATAACTTTCCTTGGGCTCTCCTACATGCTGCTTGTATGATATATGTATATATATATATGGGGAATATGGGGAAAAAGGGAGTGGCGCTATAGACGCATGACCACCTGATCAGTTGGTGTAACTTATCATCCCGGACGCGGGATGCCCGGATACGGGACATATGTGGTTAAATGGATCGGGCCGATGTTCCTCGGCATATTTTCTGTATATATGAAAAAATGTTTTCCAAAGAAAGCTAAGCATGCATGGCATCCGCCCTAAGAGGCACTCACATGTATAGGTCACTATTTTATCTCACGATATGCTCTATATTTCCATTATGTTATTATTCATACTTTACATCCCTTACTATGTTACTATTCATGCCTTACATACTCGGTACATTATTCGTACTGACATCCCTTCTTGTGGACGCTACGTTCATGCCCGCAGGACCAGGTTGCTAGTCAGACGATTCGCAGCAGTAGGACCTCCCCTCAGCAGCAGTCAGTACGCTCCATTGATTCGGAGCCATAGCCCTTTGGGTATGCTATTCTGTTACGTACATATATGGGTACGGCAGGGCCTTGTCCTTTCATTTCTACAGTTTGTACTCCATAAAGGTCTGTAGACAGTGATATGTAGCCATGACGTTATGCAGCCTCGTCGGCGCTCATCTTGTTGTACAGTATATATATAGCGGCTAAATCGGCTTGCGCTGTTACTCTCGTGCTTTATGTTTATATGTACCCGTGAGTTCCCCGAGTTACGGTTGCCTTTTTATGTTGATTGTTCGGGAGACGGTGCGGCTCGATTCATAGATTGTATATGGGCCCAGGATAGTCAGTGAGAAGTAAATGCAAGCACAGGAGTGCTTGGCCAATAGTGGTCGGGCACTTATTACGGCCCATCGGTTTGGGTCGTGACAAAAGTGGTATCAGAGCAGTTCGTCCTAGGGATTGTCTACAGACCGTGTCCGGTAGAGTCCTGTTTATATGTGTGAAACCGGCCACACTTATAAACAGGAGGCTGCAGGGCATTTAGGAATCATTGACCTTCTTTCTATCTTAGATCGTGCGATAGAGCCAGACTCTAGGAGAGATCGTTTCTGACCCCTTTTCCTATAGGAAAGTGCAGACTGACGAAAGATGAAGAGATCAGCCTCGGACAGTGGGGGTACTAAGAAGGCTCCCCGATCGGATCCAGGACCGAGCAGGAGGAGCCTCAGTTATTCTATTGAGACTGATCCTTCGGAGGACCTAGCGATGATTCCTCCAGAGTTTTTGACTCCCAGGAAGGAGGCCCCCCAGAGGACAGTTATGACACGGATCCGTCCGGGTATTCGTCTGGGAAACCGGAGGAGGAGATTCCCGAGGTCGTACCAGCTGCTCCTATGGTAGAGCACTACGTCAGACCAGCCTCCCCGGTGAGTGTTACGGATTACTCCAGCCCCCTATCCTGGCCGTCGGTAAACCAAGAGTTACTCGGTTATGTATATCCCTCGGATTCAGATGAGAGATATGATGAAGGCCAGATGAGCAGATGGTGGGTAGATGATGATGAGGAACACACTTTACCTTATAGTCCGCCAGATCAGACTAGAGACCGATCGGCTACAGGTATATGAGTCCTTATTGGAATTTTCTATGGATGTGCATTTGCTGTAGATTATTATTTAATAGTGGCGAGCGGAAACCCAAAGAGGCCGATAACCGAGTATTTATAAGTAACGACGACCAAGGTGTGTTCGCTACCATTGGGAATCTGGAAATCTAGGACGGAAAGTAGTCATACATACAGATGAAAGGTGAATATTGAGAATTAAAAAGGCCAAAATAGTAATTGTGTAGTCGGAAGAGTAAAAGACCCTTTCTAATTCGGAGGGAGATGTGTTACGAGAATGTTTTGGAATCTGTTAAGAATTCAACTTGCTCCAGATTATGTGATGAAGGTCATGCGGTGAGGTGGATGCGATCATACTAGCATTAACGCACCGGATTTCATCAGAATTTCAAGATTAAGCGTGCTGGGGTGAGAGAAATGTTAGGATGGGTGACCCCCTGGGAAGTGTACTAAAAGTCCTATAAATTTAGACATAAGAGACGAATGAGAAGCTAGAGTAGGCTAAGGGAAATTAGAGTGTGCGGAGTGGTTGGAAACCTTAAGAGGCCGCGTAGGACGAGACAGACTAGACCGGTGAAGAGAAAGAAGGTGCATCACAGCTCTAGAACTAGGATGAGGTTAAGTAGCGTTTGGAAATACCTTGTAAGCGAGCGAGGCGTTATATATATATATATATATATATATATATATATATATATATATATGAATGCGTATGATATCCCGTATGCGGCTGTATCAACGGGTATGTGTATCCCAGCAACCGACGTTGCGGCATATTGAAGGCATTGATCGAACAGGGTAATAAAGTGCAAGTGACGGAAGAACGTTACCAGATAAGCTGATGTTGCTTTCACTACATGTTAGGCTTGGAAAGTTCTAATGCAACGACATCTGGAAAGGAAAGAAAGTAAATATATAGAAGGTAAGGAGATCAAAATGTCAAAAGTAAGAAATATGAGTGAGTGGAGCCTCCAAGAGAGACGATGGGCAAAGCACAAGACTATTTGGGTAAAAATTCAAAGGTAGGAATGTGAAAGGGATAAAGTGTGGTAGTATGGAACAAAATAGGAATGTGTGGGGCTCGAGAACCGAATTCGATAAGTTGGGCTAAAAGGATAATGACCACGACAAGGAATGTGAAGTAAGAGAAAGAATGATTAGGCCTTGCAACGATGCTAAGAGATTTTCAACTCTCGAAAGATACATTTATAAAGGGATAAATGTGTAGCCATATTGATATGGTTGCCTCGGACATGGAGAAGCTTTCCAAAAAGATGACTTAAGAATAGGACGGATTTGCGCATTTAAAGGAATATTTCATGAACTTCAGAGCCGATACTACAAATAACAAGAGAAGAAAGGTGCTCGAGGAGGAAGAAACCTAAGGAAGGTTAAGGATGAAAATAGGAAAGGTATACTAATGGGTTGGTCGAAGGAAGAGGAGAGCATTTAGGAGTAAAGTAATTGGAAATCTTTAACCATGGGAGTAAGAAGGATACTTTAACGAGTTGGCGGTAGGAAACCGATTACACATCGAGGAAAGAACGAGGATGATGAGTCGACACAATTTATTAGAAAATAAATGACATGGAATAAGAACTTCCGTAAAGACCGAGAGGTTCGATTATAAAGGAAATAGAATGAAATGTAAGGAACGTGCATGGAGGACAACCTGGACGTGACATCACAAAGACAGATGAAGGCTCGATGAACGAGGATGGAGAGAGAGTGCATTGTAAGAATTCTGTGCTAAGAGTAAGAAGTAGAAGGACACTCAGAAAACTTGGATGCACAGCTGCAATAAAAACGCGTAGTTAAGAAGAATTCTAGAGATGTTATAAGCAAAGTCGGGAAGAAAGATGAGGAGTAAGGTATAACCGAAGACTTCATAAAGGACGTGGTGAATCTCGATGTCCCTATTAATTGATGGGTCAAGAAAAACCGTTAGTTATCAAAGACAGAGGTGTGAAAAGAAGGCATTGGAATTGGATCTAACCCTTATAAGTATTCCAATGGAACACAAGAGTGTAACTAGCAAGAAGGATAAATAAGGCAGACCATACGATGACAGGACCCCGACCTTGAGAAGGTCGTGAAGGGCGGCAGATAATTGCCGAAGACGATGGATATTCGAAAGCTATTGGTGTATTATGACCTCCTTAATAAGGGGGGAAGAACATACTAGACTTGAAAGGAACTATGACGTTTCAAGCTCCAGAAAAAAAGATTTATTAGCTCGGGGCCAGAGTTCGAGGCGTATTGGCATATCGGGAAGGTAACGGAAAGAAGTAGAAATGAATTGACAATAAGTGTACCATGAGACAGATATAGGGAGAAAGTATGGAAGATAACTCAAGAGAGCACTTTACGCTAAGATGAACTATGATATTTTTAGACAATGATTTGAATCCTCGTATCGGGCAAAAAAATTGCGCCGTACCTAAGTATGCAGTGACATGCCCTAAAGGGTAATGAAAAGAGCAAGAAAGGTCTCTAAGCTAAATTTACAAAGGGTGTTAGAGAGGATGACGAACCCAAATGACACTTGGAATGACAATGACAATTGTAATAAAAGGAACAACGATTGGTAGTTTGGAAATTTTTGAAGGAAAGAAAGAACGTTGCTCCTATGAATGGAAATAAAAGAGTTCACCGGATATTAGAATATAGTTCGTGGGCCACTAATTATACTGAACATAAGAGCATATGCTATGGAATTATATGAACCGTCAACATGGAGCTATACTTACTACAATTGTAAGAAGGCCACATAGGAAAGCCAACGGAATAACGAGCGGAAAATGATCGCCGATACATGGAAATCGAAGATAAGTATACTTGCGTTGCAAGAGAGTCATAATAGAAGAATTGTCGTAGTCCTATGCTTCTGGGATTGTATTGATAGAAGTGAGGGAAGGAAGTAAAGAAAAAGTTGTAGCAGGAGCTCGAAGATGTTGTGAGCTATGAAATTAGTTGAACTCGGATTATAAGTTTGCCATAAGTGTAAGCGGACTTTGCGAAGGATAATAAATGGCGAAGAAACATTACGTATATATGTATTTCGGATAATGATATAACCGGCCTTAGAAAGGAACATAACCATTAGGTTCACTAGCGACACAGTTATGCTGGATAAACATTTGGAATGTAAGGGTAAAAGAGATGGCGACAAGGATGTAAGGATTAGAGAGCCTGACTAATGGACTACAAAAAAATCGGTACAGTGTATATCTAAGATCAACGGATACAAAAAGGATAGCCCGAGATGGCACCGAAGGAGTAAACGCAAAGAGGGCGCCGTAGAGAGAGAAAGGTAGCTGCCCACTAACAAGAAAACAAGGAGCGAAAAAAAAAGAGTACTTACAGGACGAGGAATAGCTATGGCACGGCAAGTCAAGACTACCATGATGGAGAAAGAACAAGAGCGAGATGCTAGTTAATTACCGATCATGTACATGAGGATAAAGAAGTGAAAGAAGATGACTGAAGGCAATAAAAGAGTTAAGAAAGAATGAGAAGAAGTCGACCAAGTTATAGTTTAAGCAAATGGTAATCGGACCCTAAAGGAAAAAAAAATAATTGTTCTAACATGAATCAAAGATGGTGTCGTGGTTTGGTTGGAAATACGCAACATTCGAGGACGAATGTTTTTAAGGGGGAAAGGATGTTACACCCCGTATCTTCGAAGAGCACTTATCAAATTTGAAACATAAGTACGTTGAGTTAGGGTTAAGTAAAATCACTTTGGAATATAAGTAGCAAGCATTATTAAATATATTTAATGGGTGAAGAATGTATATAAGGTATACCGGAAGGTTTTATAACGAAATGAGTGGAAGAACGGAAGTAGTACGACTTTGGAGAAAGGATGGGTAATGTTTTGTGTGAAAATTTTGGTCCAACTTGGAGACGAATATCTCTTAGCATATGAAGTGTTTTGAGGTAAAACAAAAGCCTAAAATCAATTTCGTTGAGTCTAGTTTCCAACACAATAGACCGCTCATCTATAGGACATCGGAGTAGAGAATTATGGACGTTACAAGTTCAGTGACGGAGCGAAACACGTGCTACGATCTTGCTACGATGCACTTGTTACGATGCTTGCTACGATAAATTACTCACGATGACCCCGACCCGAATTTGACTCTATATAAAGGGTAAAAACCCCTTTTTTTCACCAGATTAGCCCAGAAATTTCCAAAAAATTGAAGAGAGAGAGAGAGAGGAGATCACAAAGTAAGCAATTTTCAAGCGACGGAGCATTAATCGATGCCCGGATAAACTCATGGATGTGATTCTAGTATGGTTTTGCGGCGGATTCAAGGTGGATATTGAAGATATCGCTGTTCTAACAAGAATAAGGTATGAATCTCCTATTATTAATGTTAATTTTGGTTTATTTATGGAGATAAAGTCGTTAAATAATTGTATAGCGAGTTGGTTTGTTGTGAAAATTGGAAAACATCGTGTGGGATGTTTTATGGTACATATTGGTGTTGGAAATGATGTTATTGTCATTGTTGTTGTTGTTGTTGGTTGCTGAATTATAATTTCGGGCTAGGCATATAAACGGGGAGATCTTGCGAAATTTAAATGGATTCTAGAAAGAGTTAGTTTGAGGGCTTAAGACAGGCCTATGAAGATGAGTCTAAAAACAATATAAATTTTCTTGAATATAGATTCTGAGCACAGGAGGCCAAGCGTTGAATAGTTAAAGTTAAGGCGACCAAAAAGGTGTGTTAAGGCTCGTCCCTTTCTTTCAAAGGCATGATTTCGACGTTATGACTTCCTAAATGTTTCCATATCTTCCTTGTTTTCAAAAGTTAGATGTTTATGACTTCAAGGCATAATTCCTTTCCTAATAATTCATAAATATTTTCCAAAATGTTCGTATTTTCTAAATCAGAGATTTATAGCTCTAAAGTGAGCTCTTATGATAACTGACGATGAACTGTTTTCACAATCATAATGATGATGTCAAAGATGAGAATATTTTCCTACGATGATTATGATGATGATGATTCCGTGTTTAAAGGTTCCAAGTTTACGATTTCAATGACGATATAAGAATATTGAGCTATTTCTTGATTTCTCAATTTGATTCATGGATGATGACTATTTTTAAAGATTCCAAAGTATATGAATTGATGCCTTATGAGATTCATGATCCTATTCTATGTTTTCTCTTGATGTTATTCTTCATTGATAGTCTCAACTTATAATAATTGTTCCTTGAGGTGAGACAAAGCGACCATGATTATTCCATAATATAATCGGAGGTTACCGACCTTACGTCACTCCGATAGAGTCATAACTTTCCTTGGGCTCTCTAGCATCTTGCTTATATGATATATGTATATGTATATGGGGAATATGGGGAAAAAGGGAGTGGCGCTATAGACGCATGACCACCTGATCAGTTGGTGTAACTTATCATCCCGGACGCGGGACATATGTGGTTAAATGGATCGGGCCGACGTTCCTTGGCATATTTTCTGTATATATGAAAAAAATATTTTTCAAAGAAAGCTAAGCATGCATGGCATCCGCCCTAAGAGGCACTCACATGTACAGGTCACTCTTTTATCTCACGATATGCTCTATATTTCCATTCTGTTATTATTCATACTTGACATCCCTTACTATGTTACTATTCATGCCTTACATACTCGGTACATTATTCGTACTGACGTCCCTTCTTGTGGATGCTGCGTTCATACCCGCAGGACCAGGTAGCTTGTCAGACGATTCGCAGCAGTAGGACCTCCCCTCAGCAGCAGTCAGTACGTTCCATTGATCCGGAGCTATAGCCCTTTGGGTATGCTATTCTGTTACGTACATATATGGGTACGGCAGGGCCTTGTCCTGTCATTTCTACAGTTTGTACTCCATAGAGGTCTGTAGACAGTGATATGTAGCCATGACCTTATGCAGCCTCGTTGGCGCTCATCTTGTTGTACAGTCTATATATATATGTAGCGGCTAAATCGGCTTGCGCTGTTACTCTCAGTATTTATGTTTATATGTACGCGTGAGTTCCCGGTACAGTGCCTTTTATGTTGATTGTTCGGGAGACAGTGCAGTTCAGTTACCGATTGTATATGGGCCCAGGATAGTCAGTGAGAAGTAAATGCAAGCATAGGAGTGCTTGGCCAGTAGTGGTCGGGCACTTGTTACGGGCCATCGGTTTGGGTCGTGACACTCAAATATTGAGAGATTTTAGTTATTAGATAGTTTGTTTGGTTATTGTTCAAGTGTGATTTCCAAGTTGTGAATTGAATTGCTTATCCATTGAATTCATCTAGATTGCTCATTTGTGGGTTCAAATTGAGTCTTTTTCTTTGAATTCAAATTACTCAGGTTCTTTGATTGAAATCCAATTAGGAAGATTTAGGTTCCATATACCTAAGTTTGTGTATAGATTTCATTACCAATTGGGTCTAGTCTCTATCCTATCTTCTCATCCCTAATTTCTCATATCCTTTTTATTTACTTTTTTTTTGTTTAATTCTTAGAGTTTCCCTAGGTTGATTGTTATCATTTGGTATCAGAGCATAGGCTAAGAGATTGTCCCTACAATTTCTAATCCTAGGCTCAAAATTTGAAAACCCCCAAAAAAATTGAAAAATTCAAAAATTGAAGTGGTGGTTTGATTTGAAGGTTTTTGAGGTTGGATTTGAGTTTATCAAGGTGGAAAACATCTAGATACAAAGTTTGAAGTGATTTGGTTGAGGTTTGAAGATTCCACCATTGAAGGTTCATCCAAGCTTGAAGAACTCAAAAGAGGGTTTAGTGATTGAGAAGCAATTGAGGCAAATTGAATATTGGGATTTGTTCTCCAAGTGATAAGGAGTTTAGATCTGAAAATTGGAGCAAAAAGGTGTAGGAATTAAGGTACTTGGAAATTTGAATGTTCTTTATGTTCTTGAAGACATTCATATCTTCATCTTGAGAAGAAGACCCAAAAGGAAGGTTGATCAAAAAAATTTCCAAGTCAAGAAGAAAATTTGTTTGTGGGCCAAAAAGGGCAAGTCCTAGGTTGTGTGGGCCCAAGACGTCATCAGATCCAAGAGATTTGGCCCAAAATCCAAGAAAACGTCGTGCAAAAAGAAATAACTGAAGCAAGGGACGTCCAAATAGGTTGGGCGTACACCTAAGAACGTCCAAAAATTGGAGGGCGTACATTGGTCAAATTTTCCAGTAAGTTAAGCTGGAAATACGGAAGATGTATGGCTTAGGCACTTAGGCGTACATATAAGTACGTCCCGTACATTCCAAGTAGAAGAGGGCGTACATTTTTCGAAGATTGAAGCTCGTTCTTTGCATTGTGTGGGCGTACATTCCTCACGTCCTTAAGAATATGGGGTGTATTCTTTCTGCCCCCTTGGGCGTACATTGCTATAGTTTTCCAGAAAGTTACAAAAGTTTCACAAGCAAAGTACGGGGTCAAAACTAGCCCATACATTAAAAGTATTGGACGTACATTGTCCAAGCTTGGACGTATTTTGAATTTCGTGGGGTGCTTCCCAACCGAGGTTTGAATCGATCTTAATTCGATTTCTTTCACTTCTAATTCATTTCAATTTCAGAAAAATTTCCTTGGGATTGCTTGTTGGTTTGTGTCCTTAATCCTTTGGTAGGGAAC
>NW_026717040.1:0-15579 GCF_029784015.1 Lycium ferocissimum | reverse complement strand
GACATAAGTTGTTCATGAATTTGTTTCGTGGTTTCTATTACCCCAGAAAATTCGTGACCAAAATCGAATTATTAAGCTTGAAAATCAAATATTTTCTTTGCCTTGCCGTGCTAGAGCTAGTTAAGGCCTGCCACAATTTGTGGACAATTTTTAATTGGTCCAACACATGTGTGGCCAAGGACACTTGTGCCATTCATATAATAGCACAAAAGATGACACCTAAGTCATCTCTTTTCATTTCCACACTTAGAAAATAAAATGTAAGAAGTTGAAGAACAACAAAGAGGCTCTCGCCCAAACCCCCAAAAATTGAAGTCCAAATTTTAGCCATCCAAAAATTATTTCTTTGATGCAAACCCATTAATTTGAGGTCCCTAAGTAGCGTGGAAGTGTTGTTGGAGCGATCAACCCGCTAGTTTTCATCCTAGCTAACCCTAGCTGGGCCAGAAGTTGAAGGAAGAAAGGTAAGAATTAACCTTATTTTATGTGTTATGAATGTTGTATGCATGTTGTAGTATGCTAAAATGGATGAAAATCATGAAACATAGTATGTTGGAGTTGAGGCCGTGTGTATGAGATTTGGCAGTTGTAGGTGTGGTTTGTATTGGACGACGAATTGATTTTATGTAGCATGTTCAATTGTTGTAAGGTGAAGAAATGAATGAGGATCATTTATATGTATATATGTAGTGTGTTGGCCGAATGTAGGTCATATTATATGACAAGAATGAATTAATTCTATTTGGAATTTTGAATGTTGTCGTTATGAATTATATGTGACGATAGCAGTTTAATGACTCGAATTGATGTTGTAAGTGTCGCGGGCTGATTTGAAGATTATTGTGCATTTGATGTAATTTGTATATTGATGAGAATAGCATTGTTAGAATGTGAATTGTTGGTGCAAATCATGATTTGGAAGTGAGGAGGTGTTATAGTTGTGTTCTCGGGTTGGGGGCGTTTTCAAAGTAGTTGGAGTATTATTTGGGATGTTGGAAATGTTGTATGAATTGCTTAGAATGTCTTTGAATATTATTGGTAGGGGTTCGGGTTAGTATTTGAATGTATAAGCGTGGATGTTAGCTTGAAGGTAAGCCGTTGAATTGAATATAATGAATGTTGTTGAGTTATGTAGAAAGTGGTATTTAATGCTAGAATGTGTTGTGAATTGGTTATGATGTTGCTAGGTTGGTTGTTGATGTTGTTGTTGTTGATTTGGCCGAATTAAATTCTCGGGTTGGCCTATTTACGAGAAAACGCCCAAATTTCTGTAGAATTAAGTGTTAGTTTGGAATTAAATGCCTAAACGTCCATAGCTAATGTTTGTGTTATATCCCGCAATTTCGCATATTCGAGAAATTTGAAATAATTTCGACTTGTAAGAAATAAGGCTATGTCTCTATTTTATTTAGTGCAAGTGTGATGCTCATGAAATATTGATGTGGAAATATGGAAGAAGGCCTAGGGTAGAATTGGAATTTCGGAACAAGATTAGTTTCGGGAATCGCAAAATATGAACCTAAAGGAGATTGGGCTCAAAAAAAAAAAAGAAAAATGGAAGCCCAATTTTATAGGGGTGGCCGGCCATGGCTATCCCAAGCCCATGGAAAATTAATTCCATGTGATAAATAAATAAAGGGACCAACTCATCATTTCTAGAGCATTCAAGAAAAAAAAAAAAAAAGAGAGAGAGCAAGAACAATAGCAAGGCCATACGGCCAAGTGAAAGAAAAAGAAAGGAAAAAGAAGAAAAAAATCTTGGAGCCTTCAACTTTGATTCAAGAACTTGTCTTTACTCGAATTCCTATTAAGTTCAAGGTCCTCTTCAAGATGATATAATTATTTTGGAAAGAAACTACCTTTTGTGGCAAGTGGAAGAATTGAGAAAAGGTAAGAATTTTATCATTTTATCCTATGGAAGATATATATATATTGTAGCATGTGGGAAGTGCATGAAAATCATGAAATTTGCGTGAGTGTGTGCATGGCCGTGTGGTGTGTGTATGAGGCCGTATGGTGTGGTAATGAAGGGGAGATGGATTAATTTTATTTAGCTTGTTAATTGTGTTGTTGTGTTCTTGTGGAGTAAATGAGAGGAGAATGGTTCAAGTTGGCATGAAAATCCATTGTTAAGTTGTTGTAGGAAATTATATGATTTTGTTCTAGTTTTGTGTAAACATGGAAATGAAATTGTTAAGATGCAAATTATGATGATTGTTGATGAAATTGGAAGATGGAAACATGCTATGAATATGTATGTTAAAGACTAAAAGTGTTGGATGCATTATGGCTTTGGTGGAAAGTTTGTATATTTTGTATATTTTGTGAATTTTTTGTAGAAATGATATGAAATGTCTCCGAATTGTATTTGAATGGTTTTGGATTAGTAAATAAATATGAGAACGTTGACATGAAGTTGGAAGTGTGAAGTTGGAATGGGAGTTATTGCATAATGTAGAAAAAGAAGAACCTTTATGTTAGAATGTATTTTGTTGTGATTCTTGATGTTGTTGGTGTTGCTTTGGGTATTGTGTTGATGAATCTAGCCGAGTTAAATCTCGGGATGTTGTATGTATAGGGAGATGCTTGCCCAAATTTTTGTAGAAAAGTATAAGTTAAGATTCAAGTTCTAAAGGCTTGAAATTGCTAATTGGTAAACATGACCATTTGTAGATTTTGAGCAAACAGATTTGAGTTTAAGCGAGCATAAGGCGCCCATAAGGTATGTAAAGCCTACCTTTTTCTCCATTTGGCATGTCCTAGTCATACTAGGTTAAGATCGAAACCTCGGGAAAATTACGCTCTTGGAAATCCGAGTTTGATTTTGAGTACTATTCATTCAGCGCATTTGAACTATAATTTTTACATTTGGGTGAAAGAATGCTTAAACTTCCATAACTTCCGCAAATGTATCTGAGTCACTCCGAAACTTTCATAAATGACTTTATAGATCCTAATGTTTGCCATTCATGTCCGCCGCCTGGACTTGACTTGAGGTGGGCCCGCAAGTCCCGAGACTTCCCTTATTTGATTTGTTTGACTCATTTTTGTATGATGTGAAAAGGAAACGTTTGCCTATGACTCTAAGGTCCGTTTGAAATGCCCGATAATGATATTTGAACGTTCTTCACTATGAATGATACAAAGTTTTCCGAGAATGACCTACGATGTATTTTTCGAAAAGATTGATAACTTAAAAGTCCGCGACTTTTGTATATAACTCCGATTGACTCGATACTCATTTTGAGCCTTCTGATACTAATGTATATGTATATGAAATTATGTGTCGAGTCCTGAAATTTACTTTTAATATGCATACGGTTTCTGCACTACTGTGCTCGTGCCAATGATTATGGTTTCGTTCGCCGGTACCCGGGCCGATTTTGTGATCGTGCGCATTATGACATATTCGGCAGTATGATGTGTTACGGTTTTCGAGACCTCGCCATAGGCCGGTTACCGTTTATGGTGTTATGATGTGATATGGCATCCGATATGCTCGATGATGTGATATGTATGATGTTATGACGTGTTCGGAGATGTACGGAGATTTGAAAACTTCGGAGTATGATGTGTTGTGGCACCGTCGGGGTGACCACGTTCCCCGAGCCCTATGCATGATTTTTTTTGTTTGTTTACTTGCATTCCTTTTTACATTGGTTTTCCGCACGTGCTCTGATCCGCTACTTCGTATTTGTTTCTATATGTTCCGACTCCAAATACGGTTTGGATTATCGTACATACACTTCTACATACTCGCATTTCTTCCGCACCGACCCCTTTCTTCGGGGGCTGCGTTTCATGCCCGCAGGTACAGACGCTCGGTTGGGCGATCCTCCGGCTTAGGCTCCCTATTCTGCTATTTTGGAGTGCTCCCCTTGATCCGGAGCCCGTATTTGGTATATGTCTTCTGTTATGCATACTCTGTATATTTGCTACTATTTGGGTACGGCGGGGCCCTGTCCCGTCATGTGTTCATCTGTTCGTATGTCCGTAGGGTCCGTAGTCATCTATGTGGGTCGAAGGTCCTATGTGTGTTTGTTTTGATTGTGATTTGTATCTTAATGCGGTCCCGTTTGGTCTGGAGGCCATAATGGCCTATACGTTTGCATATGTGTATATATGTTCGGCGATGTACATTCCGCCGCCCTTCTGACTTTGATATGACATTTTGTATGCGTGACCGCTTAAGATAATATTTGTTTTCAGTTCTGTTTAAAACGACGAGTATGAAATACGCGCCGAGCTATAATATGACGTTCGGGTATGTATGTCCGTCGGGTGTCCCGCAGGCACCGCTGCGCCCACGGGCCGGGTCGTGACAGTTTGGCATATTATGACGTTGTGTAGATCTTTGGGAGTCCGAGACGTAGGTTGACATTAGCTTGGGTTTGGAGTAGCTTGGAGAGCGTTTGAGGTATGTAAAGCTCCATCCTTTCTTCTTTTGGCATGCCTTAGTTACAAATAGGCTATGACACGAGCCTCGAGGAAATTCGATTCTCGCAATCCGAGCATGTTTATTACCCTTATTCGTTTCTTGGAATTCGTATGTTGACATGATGAAATATTGGCCTTTATGTCTTTGAAATATTTGATTTTCAACTTTTGCATAAAAGTTTGGCTTTTACGGTATCTCCGTAATTACGAACGCCCGTATCTTTCACAGAAAGGCTCGAATTGCCTAGATATGCTCGTAGGTGATTGTATGGTGTATGATGAGTATGTTTTTCATAGGTGGGCCCGGCTCGGGTCAACACCCGTCCGTGGGTCCCGCGACTCTTGTTTTTGTAACCCTCGACGACTTTTGAAAGAATTTGATTTGTTATTAGTCCGATTTCTAAGTATGGTCATTTTACTTATCATTTGAGTCTATGATAATGATTTTATGCATATGGTTACTCACGACTCCGTTCGTGCATTCGTCATTGTATCTTTCGCCGAGTCCCGGGCCGGTTCTGTTGTCGTGCGCACTTTATTATACTCCGATGTTATGCTGTGTTTATGGTTCACCGAGCCCCTCACTCGAGGGCCAGGTTCCGCTTATATTTGGTGTTATGCTGTGTATGGCGTTATGCTGTGTTATGATGTGTGACGGGGATACGGAGATTTGAAACCTTCTGGTGTTATGCTGTGTTATGGCGCCATCGACGAGCGGGCGACTATATTTCCTGAGCCCTATGCATGATTTGTATTTTGAAAGTAAATATTTTGATATTTTGGAAACGCATTTGCTTTCTGTACTTCTGCTCTATTATGATTCAGATTTGCTTACTATATCTTCTGCTTTGCATACTCGCACAATATTCGTACGACCCCTTTCTTCTCGGGGCCGCGTTTCATGCCCGCAGTGTGCCGCACGTACGCTCGGTGATCCGCCGCCTAGGACACCCCTTTTCGCTCGTTTGGAGTGCTCCCTTTATTCCGAAGCTCACATTTTGGTATACACTCGTCCGTTGCATACGTATATATTTTTTCGAGGGGCGCACGGCGGGGCCCCGTCCCGTCATATGATTATGTTTGTCCGTTTAGAGGTCCGTGGACATGTATGCGGGTTATACCCATTCGTACGCTTGTGTTTGTATGTTATGTGTTCGGGCGATCCCATCGGCCATGGCGCCCGCCGCTTGCATTTGTATATGCTTTGGGCCGTTGCGCCATTTGATAGCCTCGTCGGCTTCTGATATATATATATGGTTGTGTTTGAGATGTGTTTACAACAGTTTGATATAATCTGAGACAGTGTTTGATATTTGCGTCCGTATAAGCTATCTTTATGTGATTCGGACTAATGATTGTATTTGGGTGCCCGCCGGGCACCAGTCACGCCTACGGGGTTGGGTCGTGGCGTGTCTCGTAGCAGCGTCGTCCTCGAATGTCTACGCGTACCGTTTCCGCAGTCTTGTTTATCGGCGTGTTGTGCACCACATCTATAAGGTAGAAGCTACGTGGCATTTAGGATGTTATCTTTCCTTCGATCTTAGATCGCGCGATAGTAGCCGTGTTATCGGATGACCTTTCTCGACGAAATGTTATGTTTTCAGGGGCGATGCCTCCGTGGAAGGCCACGAGTGCCCGAAGGGCAAGTCTACGGACAGCTAGTGAGACCAGCCGTGCCCGCGAGTTACTAAGGCCCGTGCCGCGCCCGTACCGAATTGTGCCCCCGACGCCCGCCGGCCACACCACCGCATCGAGGGAGGGGTTTGGAGCAGCGGCACCGCAGGTCTTGGGGCGGCTCCACCGCCGCCCTCCCGAGGCCGAGTGCCCGCGCCTCCGAGCCTCCGGGGCCCGGGGGCGGATGATAGGGCTATGCGCGAGGCGGTACGATTCATCGACCCGATTGGTGCGGGGGCGGTGCCCACAAAGCTTGGAGTGAGGGTGATCGTGCTCACCGACGTGACGGTTCGAGGGCCCGTGAGTTTCTCGACATGTAATCCACACGAGCGGGTCGAAGCCGCAGAGGACCCTCATGAGTATGTCGACGATGTCGCGCACATTACGGTTGATTAAGGCGACCGATCTCGAGTCCGTCGAGATGGCATCGTACCGCCGCGGGATGTAGCCGCAAATTGGTATGAGTCCCCGGGTATTGTCTGCAGGTGGGGGTGCCCCTCCGCCGTATGGGACGAGCGCATCGAGGCCTTTTCCGGCCCATTTACTGCCTCCGCAGGTACGGCGAGCCGAGTAGACGCATTCCCCCTCGGCCGTCGGGGCCATGGGAGCGTCCGGGAGCACGGTTTGGAGTTTGACTCGCCGGCTAGATATGCGTCCGCTATGTAGCTAATGCGGACCGACCGAATGCACCGGTATGTGATGGACCGGACCGAATATATGTTGATAGCCGTTTTGGTGCCGGGCGGCCCGGGGCCGATGAGTATCGCCCGTATACGTGCCCACGCCCGTGGGTATGAGGACCGACACGGGGAGGAGCTTTCGGCCGATAGGGCTTACGATAGGGCCCGACCAAGAGGCCGTATCCGCCGGGTATCGGGGATTTCGAGGCGGGCGGCCTCGGCGGCAGCACAGAGAGCAGATATCCTCCCCGGCCCAAGCACCGGGCGCACCCCCCCGCGCTTGCCGTACGAGATCGAGTGGTGCAGATATTCGGGGGCGGTGCGCAGCTCCGTGTTTTCGTGCCCGCGCTTGGACGAGGCTCCGCAGTCGACGAGGCCGCCCAAACCTCTCGTGTTCCCACCGCGGGAGACATGTCTTGGAGAGTATTTTCGTGCCACCGTGCCGTTTTACTTGTGGCCGTCGGGGCCATCTCGATGAGAGATTGTCGGTTAGAGGTGGTGCGAGACGTTGCCGTTATATCCCGTATTTTTGAACGTCGATTATTTGTAAGCGAGGTGGGGGCCCACACGTTAAGATTTTTTTTTGGAACATGTGACAAGTTATATGAATCACATATGTAAAGTTAAACACTACTCATGAAGGACCCTTGGGCAAATCAAAGTGGAAGCCCTTCAAACGAATATTTTTAAGTAACATTTTCGGTGACCTGACTTCGAGGGGCAAAAACGGTATTATAAGTTTGGAATTTGGAAAAAATACCAAGAGATAGAAGTTGTAGATAATTGAATTAGCTTTCCAACCATAGGTCGTGGGTTCCCAAGTGACGTCGGTACAAGGAGATATGGACGTTTTAAGGTCGAAAGGTCAGTGAGCTTGGCCCAACTCGGCCCAACCGGGTTAGGCCCATGACCCATGTTATTTAAGTGATATTTCATCCCTTCCCTCCTCATTTTAAGATCTGGAACAACCAGAAAATTCTGGAGAGATAGAGAAAAAGGCCTTGAGAAGAAAAACCAATTTTGACCAAAATCCGAGCGCCGAATCCCGAAGCCCATGAAGGGAAAAGTGTTGTACGCTGCGCGTTGTCTTCAATTTGAGCTAAAAATCAACCAAGGAGGAGAGTGATAACATGGTGGCTGCCTACTTAAGGTAATATGAAGGTTCCTTTCCATTGTTAACAAGTTTATTTAAAGATTTAACGGATTAGGACGGAAGAAGTTAATATGACATTAGTATGGTTTCTTATAATTGTAGGAATAATGTTGCTAATATGTAGAATGTTGGTGTAGTTTATGAATTTGGAAGAAAGAAAATGTGTTGTAATTATTCTTGTTGGATTTGAAAGAATTTGGGTAGTGTATGGGTTGGTTGACCGTTTGAAATATTGTGCGGGTTGTCGAAGTGTTCTAGAATATTGTTGAATGGTTTCGGATTAGTATTTGAATGTGTGAACAATTGTGAATTGGATATAAATGAAATGTTGTTTGATTATGTAAAAGGAGCTACTACTCGTTGGAATGTATTTTGAATAAATTGTTGAAGTTGGAGATATGATGGTTGGCATTGTTGTTGATAGTTTGGCCGAGTTGAATTCTCGGGTTTGTTGTTAAATTGGCCGAGTTATATCCTCGGGATGGTGTGTTTACGGGGAAATGCTTTTCGAAATTTCGGTAGACAAGTATTGAGGCAAGATTGAAATTTTAAGTCTCATGAATAGTAATCGGTAAATGCGACCAAATTGCAGATTTTGGCGAACTTGGAACTGGGATTTGGAGTAGCGTAAGAGGCGGAAAAAGGTATGTAAGGCTTCACTTTCTTTCTTTGGCATGTCTTAGACGTAGTAAGCTTGAATATGTGCCTCGGGGACAATTCCTTTCTTAGAAATTCGAGATTGAAATTAACTACTATTCATTCAGTAGAATTGAATTAGAAATTGTGTGAAATGATGGAAGAGCTCCCTAAACATTTAGAACTTGCATGAGTAGGACCCGACTACCAAAGGCCATTGTTTAGCTACCTCATTATGTTCTATAATGTACGTGGTGGTGTGACAATGTTCCTAATATGATTATTACCTCGGTTTTCCAAAAATGGCTTCGGAAACGCGGTTGTGGTTCACTGATGATTTTTAAAGAACTAGTTTTGTACAAAGGAACACAAAATTGATTTTTCTAAAACCACTCCGACGGGGGCGTGAGGTTTTAATATTTAGACTTTCTAAAACCACTCCGAAGAGGGTGCGGTGGCCTCGGCTTATGCCCGAGTGTGCTATAGCCTCGGTACGTGCCCGAGCGAGCCGTGTCCTCACCGATCACTGAGTGTGCTATGGCCTCAGCTCACGTCTGGGAGCACTATGGCCTCAGCTTATGTCTGAGTGAGCTATTCTTTTCAAAACCACTCCGAAAGGGGTGCGAGATTTTACTATTTCATTTCACTTACTACTTATGTTTACATTATCATTACTAAAATGCCCGAAGGGCCGTGATTATTATTATGCGGAAGTGGCATGCCCGAAGGGGCCATCTTTATTGTTATGCCGGAAGCGGCAATGCCCGAAGGGGCCGTCTTTATTATTATGCCGGAGCGGCAATGCCCGGGGGCTATCGTTGTTATTATGCCGAGCGGCAATGCCCGAAGGGGCCATCTTTATTACTACGCCGGAAGCGGCCGTCCGAAGGGACTATTTCATTGAATGTCGGAAGCGACGCACGGGTTAGATTGCATCCTTTACTTAAGATGTGTGTGTTCATTTGCATTATTCACTTAGGGATTACATGAGACCCATATATATATATTTATGCTTCTTCAAATGAAGGCCGCAGTATTGAATTTGATTTGCGATTTCTTCTCTCTTAAATTAAGTTGCGGTTATTATTTGTCAACGCCTTACATATTCGGACATTCTTCGTACCGACCCCCTTTCTTCGGGGGCTGCGTTTCATGCCACGCGAGGTACACCCGACGAGTAAAAGACTTTGCTAGGAGGGCTGTTCCGGTGGGATTGGCGAGCTCCATCTCGGTTGAGTGTTGCCGTGTCGAGTACTTATGTCATGGTATTTGTACATCCTAGAGACTTTGCGAACGGTCAAAGAACCCGTGGATAGTGCGTCGGGAAGTGCGAATAATTTGTAAATGTTAAAAGAGTATGTATTTTCGGATAATGATTGTTGTTTGAAAAGTTCCATGTTTTAAGAAGTTTTCGAAATGGCAGGTTTTATTACGCGAATGTCTAAGGGTTCGCTCGACTCTGAGGAGAGTCGGGTGCCCATCACACCCTAGTAAGGTCGGGGTGTGACAAAGTGGTATTAATTGAGTCCGTCCTAGGGGTTGTCATGGCTTCGTGTCCGGAGAGTCCCGTTATCGGTTATATAGCGCGCCACATTTATAAACAATAGGCTACGGGGCATCTAGGATTGTTTTTTTACCTTCTTTATTTCTTAGATCGTATAGAGCCAAGTCTTTACGGGAAATAAGATTCCTTACGTAAGCCTTACGTACGGCGAAAAATGGCAAAAGTATACATGGGAGGTCATAAAGGTAGGCTTTATATATTTGTTCTCCTACCTTAAACAAAGTCCCGGATGGCTAGAATGTGATATGTAGCCATATGCTCAAGGTATTGTGGTATTATTCGTACGTATTTTTGAATAATAAGAATTTGCCTCTAGGAAGGTGATATAGAAGATTAAAAAAGGGCAAAACGGTTATTGTACAAGAAGGGACGTGTTACGAATATGTCCCGAAATCCGAAAACCTTGATTTGCTCCAATTCTGTAGTAAAGGACATACGAGGAAGTGGACGTGATTATACCAGCATTAAGGCAACAAATTCCACCAAGGTTTCGAGGTTAAGCGTCTCGGAATAGCAATTTATATACCCGAGGAAGTATGCAAATAAATTTCAAAGATTTAGTTGTGAGAGACAAATGAAAAATTAGAATAGCCTAAGTGAAATTAGGATATACGAGATGGTTGGAGACCACAAAAGGCTACGCAAGACGCGAGGCTCGATTAAAGAAGAAATGGAAAGTATGTCACGGTAAATTTGGATAGTGTTGAATAGTGTAACGGAAGTATTTTGTAGGTTAGTCTGATACTAATTATATGTGTATATGTATATGAACATGTATGATATCCCATATGTGAGGGTATTTTTGAAGAAAGATGAAGGGAAAACTTATGGTAAGAAATTTTGCTATGTTGTGCCACATAGTTGAAAAGAAGAGTCTTCAAACACTATATCAGAATGTTAAGGGGGGAGACCATATTATATTACACCAAAAGGGAAAGCTATGACATATCCCGAGGATTTGTGCGTTGGAATATTTCGAGATAAGGTAAAGGATAAGGAATGGGCATAAAGAGAAGGAACCCCAACGAAGTGCTACAAAACCCCATAAGGTCAAACATTCGAGGACGAATGTTCTAGTATATGAGGATGTTATATCCGTATTTTTGAAGTCTTATTGAAGTTCCGAGGTGGGGCCCACACGTTAAGATTTTTTTTTGGAACATGTGACAAGTTATATGAATCACATATGTAAAGTTAAACACTACTCATGAAGGACCCTTGGGCCAAATCAAAGGAAGCCCTTCAAACGAATATTTTTAAGTAACATTTTCGGCGACCTGACTTCGAGGGGCAAAAACGGTATTATAAGTTTGGAATTTGGAAAATACCAAGAGATAGAAGTTGTAGATAATTGAATTAGCTTTCCAACCATAGGTTGTGGGTTCCCAGGTGACGTCGGTACAAGGAGATTTGGACGTTTTAAGGTCGAAAGGTCAGTGGGCTAGGCCTAACTCCTAGCCCAACCTTGTTAGGCCCATGACCCATGTTATTTAAGTGATATTTCATCCCTTCCCTCCTCATTTTAAGATCTGGAACAACCAGAAAATTCTGGAGAGATAGAGAAAAAAGGCCTTGGAGAAGAAAAACCAATTTCGACCAAAATCCGAGCGCCGATCCCGAAGCCCATGAAGGGGAAAAGTGTTGTGTGTTGCGTTGTCTTCAATTTGAGCTAAAAATCAACCAAGGAGGAGAGTGATAACATGGTGGCTGCCTATATGTAGTGTAATATAAGGTTCCTTTCCATTGTTAACAAGTTTATTTAAAGATTTAACGGATTGATGTTGATGGAAGAAGTTAATACGACATTAGTATGGTTTCTTATAATTGTAGGAATAATGTTGCTAATATGTAGAATGTTGGTGTAGTTTATGAATTTGGAAGAAAGAAAATGTGTTGTAATAGTATTCTTGTTGGATTTGAAAGAATTTGGGTAGTGTATGGGTTGGTTGAACCGTTTGAAATATTGTGCGGGTTGTCGAAGTGTTCTAGAATATTGTTGAATGGTTTCGATTAGTATTTGAATGTGTGAACAATTGTGAATTGGATATAAATGAAATGTATGTTTGATTATGTAAAAGGAGCTACTACCGTTGGAATGTATTTTGAATAAATTGTGAGTTGGAGATATGATGGTTGTTATGATTGTTGATAGTTTGGCCGAGTTGAATTCTCGGTTTTGTTGTTAAATTTGCGAGTTATATTCTCGATGGTGTGTATGTATAGGAAATCTTTCGAAATTTCGGTAGACAAGTATTGAGGCAAGATTGAAATTTTAAGTCTCATGAATAGTAATTGGTAAACGCGACCAAATTGTAGATTTTGGAGAACTTGGAATTCGGGATTTGGAGAAGCTTAAAGAGGCGGAAAAGGTATGTAAGGCTTCACTTTCCTTCTTTGGCATGTCTTAGGTGTACTAAGTTTGAATATGTGCCTCGGGGACAATTCCTTTCTTAGAAATTCGAGATTGAAATTAACTACTATTCATTCAATGTAATTGAATTAGAAATTGTGTTGAAATGATGGAAAATGTTCAAAACATTTAACTTGCATAAGTAGGACCCGACTACCAAACTTGTTTAGCTACCTCATTATGTTCTATAATGTACGTGGTGGTGTGACAATGTCTTAATATGATTATTACCTCGGTTTTCCAAAAATGGCTTCGAAAAGACATGTTTGTGGTTTAATGATTTTTAAAGAACTAGTTTTGTACAAAAAGAACACAAAATTGATTTTTCTAAAACCACTCCGACGGGGGTGCGAGGTTTTAATAGTTAGACTTTCTAAAACCACTCAGGAAGGGGTGCGGTATTTATTATGCACGAGTGTGCTATAGCCTCGGTAGTGTGTCGAGCGACTGTTACTGATCATTATTATTATTATCATTATGTCCGGGACATGCACTATGGCCTCAGCTATGTCCGAGTGAGCTATTCTTTTCAAAACCACTCCGAAAGGGTGCGAGATTTTACTATTTCATTTCACTTACTACTTATGTTTACATTATCATTACTAAAATGGACGGCCGGCGGGGCCGTGATTATTATTATGCCGGAAGTCCAGGCGGGCATGGGGGCCATCTTTATGTTATGCCGACACCACGCCCGAATTATTATCATTTTTATTATTATTACTATTATTATTATTATTATTATATCATTGTCATTATCTTGAAGCGCAATGCCCGAAGGGGCCATCTTTATTATTACGCCGGAAGCGGCCGTCCGGGACTATTTCATTGAATGTCGAAGCGACGCACGGGTTAGATTGCATCCTTTACTTAAGATGTGTGTGTTCATTTGCATTATTCACTTAGGGATTACATGAGACCCATATATATATATTTATGCTTCTTCCAATGAAGACCGGCAGTATTGAATTTGATTTGCGATTTCTTCTCTCTTAAATTAAGTTGCGTTATTATTTGTCATCGCTTTACATATTCGATACATTCTTCGATCGACCCTCCTTCTTCGGGGCCGCGTTTCATGCCACGCGTACACCCGGATGAGTAAAAGACTTTGCTAGGAGCTGTTCCGCGGGATTGGCGAGCTCCATCTCGGTTCGGAGTATTGCCGGGTCGAGTACTTATGTCATGGTATTTGTACATCCTAGAGACTTTGCGAGCGGTGTCCGTGGATAGTGCGTCGGGAAGTGCGAATAATTTGTAAATGTTAAAGGAGTATGTATTTGCAGATAATGATTGTTGTTTGAAAAGTTCCGTGTTTTAAGAAGTTTTCGAAATGGCAGGTTTTATTACGCGAATGTCTAAGGGTTCGCTCGACTCTGAGGAGAGTCGGGTGCCCATCACACCCTAGCAGGGTCGGGGTCGCAAAGAATGTCTTTCACCTCACCGGGTCGGCCCGGTGGTTCATCTTCATTCTCGGTAGCTATGCGCCTGGCGGGGCGAGGGTATACCGGACCGCCGGGCCGCGCAGGACGTGGTGGGTTTCAGCTTCTAGCGTCCTTCGAACCGCATATATGCATCGTGACGGCCCGGACAGACCGGGAGGCGTCGCCTAATGTCGTTACGGCACATCGGTCTTCTCTCAAGATGTGTATGCACCGATTGATCCCGGTTCTAATTTATATATATTTCTCCCCTTGTTGCTAATAAAATTGGGATGGGGATCCGAACCGATAGAGCCTTTTGAGGTAGCTACACCACTAGGGGATTCTGTTATAGCCAGGTAGGTTTATAGAGATTGTTCGGTAATTGTTTGTGATCGCTGCACTAAGGAAGATCTGGTAGAGTTAGATATGACTGAGTTCGATGTGATTATGGGTATGGATTGGCTAGCTTCTTGTTATGCTAATGTTGACTGTCAAAAGAAGATAGTCCGTTTCCGGGCCGGGGGAACCCGAGTATAGAGTGGGGACAATACGGCATCGCAGGTAAGTTTATTTCATACCTCAAGGCCGTAAAAATGATCGAGAAAAGGGCTATATTTATCATCCGGTTCGTGTTCATAATTTAGAGGCGAGAGGCAAACCGACTCTTCGATCGGTCCCTGGCTAATGAATTTTTAGATGTATTCCTGGTATGAGCCTCGTGTCTTCTCGGAGCGGGGAGATGAGTTTGCTATTGATTTGTTGCCGACTCAACCATCTCTATTCCTCCGTACGTAATGGCACCTGTTAATTGGAGGAATTGAATGAGCGACAAGAGATTTATTAGAGAAGGATTTATTAGGCCCAAGACATCACCACGGGGGAGCGCCGTATTGTTTGTGAGAAAGAAGGATGGATCGGCTAGCGATGTGCATTGATTACCGCAATCGAATAAGGTAACCATCAAGAATAAATATCCCCTCCCCCAGATTGATGATTTGTTTGATCGGTTGCGGGGTGCCGTCAGTGTTTCTCGAAGATAGACCCGGGTCGCTATCATCGGTACGGTACGAGAGGTCGATATTCCTAAGACAAAGATTCAGACCCGATATGGGCATTATGAATTCGAGTGATGTCGTTTGGGTCGACTAATGCTCAGCCGTATTTATGGACAGATGAATCGGGTATTCAGGGCTAGTTCATAGATATGTTCGTGATAGTATTTATTGATGACATCCTCGGTTTATTCACGATCGTGAAAGCGGAGAACATGCGCATCATTTGAGGACGGTACTTAGCACACTAGGCACCAAGTTATATGCTAAATTTTCTAAATGTGAATTCTAGATGACTTCGCCGGCATTCCCGGGGCATATTATTGGCGATGGCATCCGTGTGGATACCCGGAAGATTGAGGCCGTAAGAATCGGCCTAGACCTACGACGCCGACCGAGGCGCGTAGCTGATCGTCGGTTATTCGACACGGAGGTTCGTAGAGAAGTTTGCTTTGATTTCGCCGCCTTTGGACAAGGCCGACTCGAGAAGAGCTAAGTTCCGGTGGACGATGCTTGCGAGCGTAGCTTCCATTTTCGAAAGGAAGCTGA
>NW_026717039.1:0-16422 GCF_029784015.1 Lycium ferocissimum | reverse complement strand
ATTGTCGTCATGTGATCTCTGTCGTCTCCGGGGTTTCTTCTTGTAAGTTAGTTCTGATCATCTTACTTAAATCATCTTATAATCCTCTTTACTCAACTTGTAACATTCTAGGCACATTATCCCGTGTCATTTCTTTATCTTTAATCCAACCTCTTCTATTGTCTCCTTGCTCAGGTCTTGCTCTCAACTTTCCGGTAACACATTATGCTGCAATCTTTACAGAATATGCGAAGGTGCCCAAATTATCCCAAAAAGATACCTTAGCGTGGCTTTACTAATTCTTATGTTTTACTTGCCTTCGCCTCTCTTATCCTATAACCGGTATCGGAACAGGTCTTTGGTTCAATCATAGTCATGTCCTGTTTGTCCTTCGTACTAATTCTATTTCGGTAGTTAGCTTAACCCATCTTCATATCTTTCCTTAATGCACCCAGAATATTATCACCATATTGGTATTACTGAATCCAAACTTTTCTCATTAACTATTCACTTGGTCTCATCCTTAGCATATAAATATCCATAAGTAACATAACTACTCTTGAACGACCTGTATAAAGTATATTCAATCTCAGTTGCGGTCTTTCCTTCTCCTGGTTCACTCTACTCCACATATTCCTTCCATCCTAACATTCGCTTGTAGCCTATCCTGTCATACTCTTTTTCCTTCCTTTATGCACTCCTGTGATGTTCCCATTTCCTACTATAGGAGGTTTTCTATTTTTTTTTCTCCCTTACTACCCATAGGTCGCAATATCTTTAGCGAACAACCCTGTTGCCCACATCTTAGCCTCTAGTCCAGCACAGCAGTGTTACCTTCCACAATGCCTCTGTAAGTTACTCGTTATCGTCCCTTTTGTCGTATTCTCTCCTTTATGCCTCCGCTTTCTAATGCCATATCATTCAAGATCCACCAATTAATTCTCAGCACTATCTTAATTACCATCCTAGCTTCTACCCCTTTTGCTGGCTTTTGGATCTTACTATCTTGTCTCGGCAAAGAACCTTACCTGTAGCCCGAGCATCCGTATCAAATATATTGTAGTGTTGATTATCTCCATTTTGCGCTTGCGTCTCTCGCATCCGCTTCCCCCACTAAGGGGGTACTTATACTATTACCCCCGTTATGCTTTGCCTTTTATGTCCGCATTTTTCCAATCTCGATTAGGCGGCACTTTTATTCCGACATTCTGGTCCCCGTGCCGTTCGTCTACTCACTTTCTTTCTTTTCCAAATATCATTGTATTATAACTCTACAAGCTTAACCTGTAGTGAAAACGTACGGCTGCCTTGTAACACTTGTGCCACTTTATTTTTCTCTTGTTGAATTTCGTTACCTGTCCGATTAATGCCTTCCATATCTTAGCCACGTTGGTTGCGGAATACACATATCCGTTGATATAGCCATGTACGGGATATCTTGTGCATACTATGTACATATTCATAGTTACTAGCATCTCGTTTACAAAATTTTCCCAAACGCTACTCAAACTCACCCTAATTCTAAAACTGTGATGCGCTTTCTTTCTCTTTGCCGGTCTAATCCGCCCCGGCCTACGCGACCTCTTAAGGTTTTCGCCCGCTCTGTATATCCTAATCTCCCTCATACTACTCTAACTTCCCATTTGGATCTCCTATGTCTGACCTTTTAGGATTCTTAGTACACTTCCCAGGGGGTCACCCATCCTAAGATTGCTCTCACTCCAGCACGCTTAACTTTGAAACTCTGATAAAATACGATGCTTTAATACTAGCATGATCGCATCCACTTCACCGCATGACCTTCATCACCTAATCTGGAGTAAGTTGGGATCTTGATAACTTCCGAAACATTCTCGTAACGTTCTCCCTCCGAACTCGAGAGGGTCTTTTACTCTTCCGATTCCACAATTACTATTTTAACCCTGGTTCAATCCTCAATATTCACTTTTCACCTATGGATATAACTACTTCCCGTCCTGGGCTTCCAGATTCCCAATGGTGAGGAACACACCTTGATCGCCGTTACTTATAAATACTTGGTTATCGGCCTTTGGGTTTCTGCTCTCATTTTACCTCGTTCCTCATCCTTTCCATAACCGAGTCTTTCATAGTCCCGTCACTTATAGTACTCGTATCTTCATTTACATATCATGGTCTCTTACTATCTTGTTAGCTCGCTTTCTTCTTATTCCCTTCTTCCAATTACCCTTTCTTTCTTACACTCGTTATCATTTCCGTTATTATATAACCCTTATTCCAAACTTCCTTTCCATTACTTGATAAGCCTCCCAATCTGTTCTATAGTTCGCTTTTCCGTTTCACACTTGCCTTTACATTTTAGCTACATAGATCACATCATAGCTTTGGCCACCTTCTCGCTCGGCTTTTACTTATTTCACAACAATCCCCATTATATTCATATTATATCTTATTTGTACCCAATCCTATAATATAACACTTCTTAACCATGGTCCACTTTATCCTTAATATCTCGCAAGTCATCTTGTCTTATCAATATATTCATATCCGTCCTGGTTCGTTTCCTCTGTACTCTTGTCTTAATCATACTATTACTTCCTTTAACTATAAGCTCGTCATAATTCACCCACCGTATCAATTCAATCAGTACCTTAAATAACACCCCATCAAGATTTTCCAATCTCTTCTAAATCATCTTTTAATATCACAAGCCCTTTCCAATTTCTTTTTACCATATCGATATTGTCACACCCTAATTTTCGAACGCATGATGGGCACCCGACCCTTACTTAGGGCCGAGCGAACCGTGACTCTCATAATACACATAATCATACTTGGGCCCGCAATACATGTCAAAATGCGAAGGAAAATTTTTCAAAGAACATCATATTTTTATCCTTTTTCAAATCAAACAAAATGCGTAACCATAATAAAGCGGTAACACAATTAGTAACAACACATCGGCTTACATAGCCGCTACAAACCGACATATCATACACCGACAACGTACGCAAAGTCTCTACCATAACTTCGGATGTCATACAAAAGTACTCACGACTCGGCGGCACTCGGAGGAAATAGAGCTTGCCAATCCGGTGGAACGTCTTACGCTAACATCGTCTACTCATCTGTGGGTACTGCGCGGCATGAGACGCGACCCCGAAGAAGGGGTCGGTACGGAATATGTCTTGAGTATGCAAACGAAAGTACGAAACGAAATCATAATCGATGTAAGGTATACAAAGCGCGAGCATAATAACCCAGTACCGGAATACTTAAATCCGAAATACAAGTCATCATAAGCGTACGAAAGGCAATATAATCATCAGAATGCCGAAATGCTTAGCCTTTTTTGAAAAACATTTCGACTCACATATACGGGGAATAGAACATGTCATAGAAGCCCGGCGTTAACCGAATGCGGGAACGTACGGCCCGATCCATAAAAAATAATAATAATCACAAACGTCACCGTCACGTTATCATACATCCTACCACGTGTCATGTTGTATCATCCGATCGACACATATCATATCCTCGAACCATCACATATTACATACCACGTATACACGCGTACAGCGACGAAGAACCCGGTAATATCGCATATTCACATACCGCGGCCGGGAACCCGGCGGTAATATTATATACACACGTACCGCGGCCGGGGAACCCGGCGGTGGCCACGTATGCACATATACGCTGACCGGGAACCCGAAGCGTGCTACGCGCGTACACGTACCGCGGTCAAGAATCCGTCAATATCACACTTACGCGGCGAAGAATCCGGCGGTCAATATCACACTTACCGCGGCCCGAGAATCCGGCGGCGACATCACTCAACATACCAAACCGAACCTCGAAGTCATAGTCACGTATCAAAATCACATGCATAAGAGAAAATAAACAATTAGGTTACCTTCCAAAATTCGATGACCAAATATATTTACTAACATCGGAAGTGCGAAAACAAGTTTGATTTATCGGAATTAGTATACAAAAGTTACAACCTTAAAATCGTTCTTATGTGTCAAAATGTATTATCAAACTCAATGAAGTAGTTAAAATAACTATTTTATAGTAATCGGAGCGATAGTCAAAAGTTCTCTTTTCAAAATCACAAAAATATACCAAACAGGGCGACATAGGGAGATCTCGGAATGCGTGAGCCCCACCTCAGTCAAATTGAGGCGGCGTACCCCAAACTATGATCGTTAGGCCTTACGAAGTCATATACAAAGGATTCTAGGCGCTCCAATAGCATTTGGCAAGCTACGGATGTTTAAGCACTTATTTCAACAAACAAGACATTTTTAATTCAATCCTACTGAATGAAAAAGGGCCAAAATGAAGCTCGGATTCCGAGGAGTAGAGTCGTCCCCAAAGCTCGTATCTTAGCCTAACATACCTAGGACATGCCAAGAGAAGGAAAGAGCAAGCTTTACATACCTTATTCGCTTTTACACTTGTCCAAACTCAAATCCCGTTTCCTCGAAAATCTACAATTGGTCATAAGTACCAAATGTCATTTATAAGCCTTAAGAATGCAAAGTTGGAAGTAATGCTTGTCTATAGAAATTTCGACGACATCTCCCCACAATAAATACACCAACCCGAGATTTCAACTCGGCTCAAATAGCAACAACCATACCAAACAACAATACCAATAGTCATCAATGATCGACTAAAACGCATTCTAACATAAATAGTCTTCTTTTCCGAATAATGCAACAACTTCCAAACCAACTTTACACTTTCAAGTCAATATCAATATTTCCATATTCATACACTAATTTAAGATCATACAAACATAGGCCAAGAATATTCCAAGCCATATATCCAATATTCAATAATTCCATCAATTTCATGTTTCACCCAAAAGTCTTACATATATAACAAAACCATCAAACACATTTCCTACTTACAAATTCACGATCAACAACATCAATCCATACTCTAACAACTTCATTTTCCATAATATCATAAAATCACACTAAAATGACATAACCTTCTACAATCCATTTTATTGCCAACTTAAACCATTTAGCCCTCATTTACATCATAAGGATCACGACAACTCAACTAACACCTTAAACAAAATTAATCCATTTCCATACCAATTCCACACATCACACGGCCAACACCTACATTTCCAACTTCAACATACCATATTTCATGAATTTCCACACACCACAACACATATAAACCATCCATAACATGTGAAAAGAGGATTAAAACTTACCTTCTTCAACATTTTCTTGTTCCCATGCTCCTCTAATTCCAAATGAAATTATATTCGTGACTATGCGCGGCCCGGACTTCGATTGGTACTTCATTACTTGAAATTTCACTCAAAATCCTCATTTTGTGAGGTATATTTGCTCCTTTTTTGTGCTGAATTTTCTGGAAATATTGGGACTTTTGTGCTGAAAAAAAATGAGATTTTTGTCCCTTAAAACGGACTGCCGAAGTCGGTTTTACGTAGCTGATCTTGTAGCGAATGCTTCAGTAGCGATCTTGTAGCGGTACCGCGGGAATGTTTGTTTACTGCGTCGAAATTTCAGTTTGTAACGTCTATAATTCTCTACTCCGATGTCCTATCAATGAACGGTTTGTTGCATTACAAACTAGACTCGACGAACTTCATTTTAGGATTTTGAAACACCTTAAAACTCCACATATACTATGAGATATGCGCCTCCAAAGTTGACTAAAATCCGTCCGTGTTTCTCAAATTTTCGTCGAACTTATTTTCTTCAATTTGCTCAATCCCGAAATATTCCAAAATTCTCCATACATGATATTTATCACTTATTACACTAATAATGGTCATGTTACCGTGTTTCAAAATATTCTTTCCCGATTACGACTTACGAGATCGTAATTCACCCTTTCTCTTCGTCGTTACGTACTCTCCATGGCTTGTGCCTTTCAAAACATCCCATTACTACGATGAGGTACATGTCAAACTCATGCTCTGAAAACGCGGGGTATAACAGATATCGACCTTCTAATTACTATTATCCCCAATTCAGCAATTAACTTATTCCTCGAGGTCTGCCGTACTCACAATTTAATCAAATCTTATCATTACCATTGACACGACCTCTCAAGACATGTTACAAACCTATGTCTCATTCTTTCTTTATTTCCAGGAAAATTTCGGCAGAGTTTCCTCTGTAATTGTTACTATCTCAGAACCTGCACGCAGGAAATACCAACAATGCCTCACAGGGCCAACATATATATATGTATCATATCATATCACATCACGGCCCACATAGGGCTCGCATTACAACAAACGGTACGAAGATGATAAACTTACCTCATGTGTCCCGACTCGAATCGCACCTTTGTTACATTTTCTGTTTACTTTCCTTTTCGGTTTTCAACTTTACATTTCGATCGTACTTTCAATACCTTATTCGACATATACCTCTCATACCTTTGCTTACTCGCGTGCTTTGTAACTTCTAATATCATCAATCACTTTTTCTCCGTCGATGTCATTCTTCGCTATAATCAAAAATCGGGGTAAGGAATCCGTTTCCTATGACTTGGCTCTATGGCACGATCTAAGATGTGAAAAAAAGGAGTAACCACCCTAGATGCCCCGTAGCCTCCTGTTTATAAATGTGGCGCGCTTCACACCATAAACAGGACTCTACTGGACAAGACTTTGCAGACAACCCCTAGGATGAACTGCTCTAATACCAATTTGTCACACCCTATTTTTCGATAGGGCGTGATGGGCAACCGACCCTTACTTAGGGCCGAGCGAATCCGCTGACTCTCGTTATACTCATAATCATGCTGGGCCCTTAAATCATGACAGAATGCATAAGGAAAGCTTTTCGGAGAACAATATGCTTTTCATCTTTCTCAAATCAAATAAAATCGTAACATATGAAACTTGTAACACAATGCATAATAATACGTCGACTTACATGGCAGCTACAAAGCCGACATCTTATGTACACGACAACGTACTGCAAAGTCTCTAACATAACTCCGGATACCATAACAAAAGCACTCGACTCGGCGGCACTCCGGGAGGAAATGGAGCTCGCCAATCCGGTGGAACATCTTCTACTCATCCGTATATACACGTGGCATGAAAACGCAGCCCCCGAAGGAAAGGGGTCGATGAATATGTCTCGAGCATGTAAAGCATGAAATACAGTAAACAGAACCATACTGAAGTAAGGAGTATAGGAAAATTAGTATCATAACCAAAAAACCATAAAACTTGTCTTTGAAACATAAATCATGCAAGTCAATGACATTATGAGGCTGAATGACATAAGAAAATAGTCATCATGTACATGTACATATAGCGTGTCCCGGCTCTCTAATGAGGGACTCGGTAAGTAAAATCATGTCATCATGTCATCATATATATATATACATAGCGAGTTCCGGCCCTCTAGTGAGGGACTCGGTGAATAGAATCATCATATGCCATCCTGGCCGCCATCCCGGCCGCCATCCCCATATCATCACATCATCATATACATATATATAGCGTGTCCCGGCCCTCTAGTGAGGGACTCGGTGAATAATGCTGTGGAATGTGCACGAATGTGTGTCCTGGCCCGGGACTCAGTGAAAGACATATTGAGCTTTGCACGAGCAGAGTCGTGAGAAACCATATGCACATAAATCATCATTACAGACTCAATGGATAAGTAAGTAGTCGACGCTCGAGAGTCAAAACGGTAATCATGGTAAGTCTTTCAAAAAGTCATCAAGACTAAACAAAGGAAAAATCTCGGGGACCATGGATATGCATCAAACCAATCCGGGCCCGCCTATGAAAGTTAAAGTCATTATACGTTATAGAACTTTCTACGAACGTTTCAAAGCAATACGGTTCTATCTATGAAAGTTAAGGACATTTTTAGACATAGGATCTTTTAGGAACAAAACCGTTTATACAACATTTTAAGTCCAATTATATCAAAGACATAAAGACCATAGCTTGACCATATTTAGGATGCCAACATCAAGAAGCAAATATGAATCATAAACATGCTCGGAACTTAAGAATGGAGTTACCTCGAGGCTCGTGTCATAGCCTAATTACAACTAGGACATGCCAAGAGAAAGAAAGGTGAGCTTCACATACCTCGTCCGCTTCCTAAGCTAATCCAAACTCAAGTCTCGGGCTCCCCAATATCTACAATACGTTAGTGAATACCAAACATTAGCTATAGGAACTTAGGAATTCAATCCTAAGTTAGCATTTGTCTCTAGAAATTTGGGCGGATTTCCCTGTTTATATGCCTAGCCCGAATTCTCAATTCAATAACCAACAACACCAACAACAATACCAATAGTATTAACATCATTTCCAATACTCCACGTATGACATAAAACAGCCATTAATCGTTTTCTAAATTTCTCAACCAACCAAATTTGCGATATAACTATTTAATAATTTTCTTTCCGTAAAGGAGTCGAAATTCATATGAACAACATCAATAACAACAGCCTTCACATTTTACAAGGTAAATACATTTATTTTCATCCAAAATTCTCTTCAATCTCCTTCCATAATTCACAACACCAACAGACGAATTTATCAGACTACTCCCTCCGTGCTAATCCGTTAAAATTCTAAATAAACTCGTTAACAATGAAAAGGAACCGTATTCATACCTTAAGCATGCAGCCCCCACGTTATCACTCTTCTCCTTGGTTGATTTTTAGCTCAAATTGAAGACAACGCAGCGTACAACACTTTTCTCTTCATGGGCTTCGGAATTCGAGGCTCAGATTTTAGTCAAAATTGGTTTTTCTTCTCTCCAAGGCTCTTCTCTCTCTCTTTCCAGAATTTTCTGGTGTTCTTGGTCTGAAAAATGAGAGGAAAGGGCTGAAATTTCACTTAAATAGGCATGGGTCATGGGCCTAACCGGATTGGGCCGGTTTAGGCCTAGCCCAGCGACCTTTCCGCCTTAAAACGTCCATATCTCCTTATCCCGATATCGCCTGTGGGCCCACGACCTATGTTTGGAAAGATAATTCAATTATATACAACTTCTATCTTTGGTAATTTTTCAAATTCCAAACTTACAATACCGTTTATGCCCCTCGAAGTCAGATCACTCGAAAACGTTACTTAAAAATATTTGTTTGGAGGACTTCCACTTTGATTTGGCTCAAGGGTCCTTCTTGAGTTATGTTTATCTTCACATATGTGATTCATATAAATTGTCACATGTCCCAAAAAAAATCTCAATGTGTGGGCCCCACCTCAGCTTGCGAATAATCCGACGTACAAAAATACGAAATATAATAATGTCAACGTGAGTTTAAATTATGAAGCAACAACATGATTGTCAATTTTTAAGCACGTTAATAAGGACCTTCCAATTGGTTGGAACTGGCAGAAGAAAATATTTTTTCTTGATCAAAATTTTGGACATCAATTTCGGCTATGGCTTGGCCGAATGGTCCTCCATGTTTTTTTTTCTCCAAGCTTCTTGAATTCTCTTAAGGTGAAGATGATAAATGTGACTAATTACTCACCTTTCATATACTTATACAATTAGCACATGTGGCCCATGGCCCACTTCACTATGCACGGCCACTTGGCCCCTTTTGGCCATTTTCATGAAATATTTATTTCACTTCTAGCCCTTAATTTTCATGAAATGTTTAACTTTTCATAATTCACTTTTAACCCCAAATTTCCTTAATATTCCATACTAATAAAATCATAAGCAACTTATGCCTTAAAACAAAATCGTAGTTAAAAGTCTCGACCTCGTATCCCGGAATAGTCTTGTCCTTAACTTATCACAGTTAGCTCGGATTATTCCAATGTACAAAATACGGGATATAACAGGAGCACTCCGAACAGCAGAATAGGTGTCCTAGGCTGGCGGATCATCGAAATGGGAGTCTGTACCTGCGGACATACGAAACGCGACCCGAAGAAAGGGGGTCGATACGAATATGTACCGGTATGCAAAGCAAGAAATACGATCGGAGAATCATAATCGAAACGAGAAGTACGGAAAAATAAGTATAATATCCAAAATAGCACAACGTTTAATTTTAAAACACAAATGATGCATAGGGCTCGGGAATATGGTCGCACACCCGTCATTAGCGCCATAACACGACATAACACACCAGAAAGTTTCATATCTCCGTAACCGACAAATCTCTATATAACACATCATAACGCCATAATCATGACATAACACCAAATATATAGGGTCCCGGCCCTCAGCGAGGGACTCGGTGAACCATAACACATAACACCGGAATATAACATAGTGCGCACGACGACATAACGGCTCGGGACTCGACGAAAGATACGGCGAATGCACGGCGAGTCGTGAGTAACCATATGCATAAAAATCATTATTACGGACTCGGCACAAATAAGTGGACTAACCATACTCGGGGGTCGGGACGATAGCCATACTAAGTTCTGTCACAAAGTCGTAGGAACTATACAAAGGAAAGTCGCGGGACCCACGGACGAGCATCACCCAGTCCGAGCCCGCCTATGGAAGACATAGTCATTATACGCCACAGAATCTCCTACGAGCATATCGAGGCGATCCGATTCTGCCTACGAAAGTTACGGCCATTTTTTTAGACGTAGAACCCTTTTAAAGACAAAATCCTTATGCAATATTTGAAATCCAATATTACCAACGACATAGGAACCATAATACTATTACATTAAGAAGGCCGACATTAAGAGGTAAATAAGAATCGTAGACATGCTCGGATCGTAAGAGTGGAGTTTCCTCGAGGCTCGTCATAGCCTATTTACAACTAAGACATGCCAAAAGAAAGGGTTAGGCTTTACATACCTCGTCCGCTCTCAAAGCTAATCCAATCCTAAGTCTCGGGCTCCCCAAGATCTACACAACCTCAATGGACATCAAACATTAGCTATAGACATTTAGGCATTCACTTCCAACTAGCACTTAATTCTACACAAATTTGGGCAGCATTTCCCCTGTAATGCAACAACCCAAGAATTCAACTCGGCTAAATTCATCAACAACAATACCAACAACCAAACTAACAACGTCAATAATCAATTCAAAATGCATTCTAACGTTAGTAGCTCTTTTCTACATTATTCAACACATTCATTATATTCAATTCGGCTACTTATATTCAAACCAACATCAACGCTCATACGTTCCATTACTAATCAAACAATTCAAATAATATTCACGAACACTTTAAACAATTCACCATTTCAAACAACCCAACTAATGTACCAACTCACCCGAAATCATCCCCAAACCCGAGAACAACAACAACAACACATCCCTTTCCCAAATTCATGAATTACACCAACAATCCACACTTTAACAATGTCATTCTACTAAATATAAAAACTACATTAGAAACGCATTAACTTCCAAATCAGCCCGCAACAATTACAACATCAACTTGAATCATTAAACTCTCATTTTAATCATAAAATCCATAACGACAACAACCAAAATACTAAATGGAACTAATTCATTCTTAACCACACAAGGGTGGCCATATTCGGCCACCACCTCAACCTACCAACTTCATGATTTTCATTCATCTCAACACACTACAACAATCAAACATGCTAAATAAAATTAGTTTATCGCTCCTACACAACACACACACCTACACAGCTACAAGCCATCCACCATATTCCATATTCACGGCTCAACTTCAACATGCCATATTTCATGAGTTCATTCATTTCTACATACTACAACATGCACACATCATTCATAACATATGAAAAAGAAGATTAAACTTTACCTTTTCTCCTTAACTTCACAACTTGGCTAGGGTTACAATTGATAAAAACAAGTGGTTTGTTGATCCAAACAATAACTCCACGTTAACAAGGACCCTTCAATTAGTTGATTTGCTAGAAGAAACTTATTTTTTGATGGCTATTTTTGGACCTCACTTTTCCATGTTCATGGCCGAATGGTCTTTGGTTTTTGTTCTCCAAGTTTCTTGATTTTTCTTAAGTGTTGAAGAAGATGAATATGATGACTTAGTCATCTTTTGCTCACATATATTAGCCTTCCATGTGGCCCTTGGCCCACACCCATGTGGCCGGCCACATGGCCTTATTTTTCATGAATTATCAACTTCCAATTATTCATTTTTAACCCCAAATTTCCTTAATATTCCATACCACCAAATCATTGCAACTTATGTCTTAAAACAAATCATGGTTAAAAGTATCGACTTCGTATCCCGAAATAGTCTTGTCCCTAACTTATCGTAGGTCACCCGGATTGTCCCGATAACAAAAATACGGGATATAACATCCTCCCCCCCCCCCCTTTAGAACATTCATCCTCGAATGTTAAACTAATCCTACAGGGTCTTATAAGCATTTTGGGGGAGTTTATTTCATAACTATCACATAAAATTCATTCATCAATCAACATAACCAATTAAGGAATTCAGATTACATGCAGGCATCGGGAATAAGTGAGGGTACTTCTTCTTCATCTCCTCCTCAGCTTCCCAGGTCATTTCCTTCCGGTTATTGTTCCGCCATAACACCTTGACGGAAGCCACATCTTTATTCCGCAATCTTCTTACCTGACGATCCAATATGGCTATAGGCTGCTCTTCGTAGGATATCTCCTCTGTGATCTGGATATCATCTATGGGAAATATTCTGGAAGGGTCACCAATGCATTTGCGAAGCATAGACACGTGGAACGCCGCCGGATGCCTTTAACTCCCAAATCGCCTGGTAGATCTAGTTCATAGGCAACCCTGCCTATCTTACGAACCATTTCTTTCCTTTCTGATGGCACGTCCGCCAGGCTGCCCATAGACTTACGGCTGAGTGCATCTGCTACGACATTAGCTTTCCCCGGATGATATAAAATATCGACATCGTAGTCTTTCAGCAACTCCAACCACCTCCTCTGCCGTAAATTTAGCTCCTTCTGCTTAAAGATATATTGGAGGCTCTTGTGATCTGTATAAATATCAACATGAACGCCATATAGATAATGTCTCCATATCTTCAAAGCATGAATTAGCACGGCTAACTCCAAATCATGAGTAGGATAATTTTTCTCGTGCTTTCTGAGCTGCCGGGAGGCATAGGCTATAACTCTGCCGTGCTGCATTAATACACAACCCAGCCCAACACCGGAAGCATCACAATAAATAACATACCCATCTGGTCCCTCAGGAAGAGTCAGGACTGGAGCTGTAGTCAACTTCTCTTTTCAAGAAGAGCCGTTCGCCAGGCATCATCCTTTGGAACTTGGCTCCCTTCCGAGTCGGCTGGTTAAAGGCGGCGAGTTGAAGCAAACTTCTCCACAAATCTCCGGTAATAACCAGCTAACCCCAAAACTACGTACCTCCGTAGGTGTCGTAGGTACGGGCGATTCTTTATTGCTCAATCTTCGGGTATCCACCCGATGCCATCGACTCAATAATATGCCCCGTGAATGCCAAAGTTAACCAGAATTCACATTTAGAGAATTTAGCATATAGCTTCTGGTGCCGGAGTACCCCAAGTACCGTCCTCAGGTGATCTGCATGCTCCTCTTCTGACCGCGAATAGACCAGAATATCATCAATAAATACAATCACGAACATATCTAAACGGCACCGAATATTCGATTCATCGGATCCATAAATACCGCTGATCATTGAGGTCGGCCAAAAGACATCACTCCGAATTCATAATGCCCATATCGGGTCTGAATGCCGTCTTTGGAATATCCGACTCTCGTACCCGCACTCGGTGGTAGCCTCGACCCGCGGAGTCTATCTTCGAGAAACATCTAGCACCTCGCAACTAGTCAAACAAATCATCAATCTACGGGAGGGGGGTATTTATTCTTTTTGGTTACCTTATTCGGTGCCGGTAATCAATACACATCCGCGAGCGACCCATCTTTCTTTCTCACGAACAATACGGCGCTCCCCCGGAGGTGATGTCCGGGCCTAATAAAGCCCTTTTCTAATAAATCCCTCGAGTACTCCTTGATTCTTTCCACCCGCGTGTGCCATTACGTACGGAGGAATAGATATGGCCGAGTGTACGCGTACATCTATGCCGAACTCTATCTCCCGCTCGGATGAAGACCCGGGCTTCTTCCGGGAATACATCCGAAAATTCATTAACCACGGGACCGACCGAAACCGGTCGTGCTTCGTTTTTAAGTCATGCACACGAACCAAATGATAAATATAGCCCTTTTCGATCATTTTTTCTTGCCTTGAGGTATGAAATAAACTTACCCCTCGACGCCGTATTTCCCCGCCCACTCTATAACCGGCTCTCCCGGAAATTGGAAACGAACTACTTTCTTTTTACAATCAACATTAGCGTAACGTTAAGCTAGCCAACCCATACCCATAATAACATCGAATTCGGTCATGTCTAGCTCTATCGTATCCGTTTTGGTGCAACGGCCACGATAATTACCGAACAATCTCTATATACCGTCCGGCTATAACGTAACTCCTACCGTGTAGCTACCTCAAATGGTTCTACATCGGTTCGGTTTTATCGCAATTTTATTAGCAACGAGGGAGAAATATATGACAGCGGAGCCCGGATCTATCAATGCATATAGGCAGCTCGGGAGAAGATCAATAATATACCCGTAACCACATTAGGCGATGCCTCCCGATCCCGTCGGTCGCCATGCGGTTCGAAGGACCGTCAGAACCGGAAGCTCGCCACCGACCTCCCACCGCGGCCCGCCGGGGTGCTCTGCAGGCTTCGCCCCATGTGGCGCATAGCTACCGAGGAAGAAGACGAACCTACACCGACCCGGTAGGGCCGAGCCGCACCACCTCGCACCACCTCGCACCACCCCCACGCGTACAATCCTCATAAGGTGGCCCCGACGCCCACAAGAAATGTGCACCCGTGGCGCGATAACACTCCTCCAAAGGGTGATGTCTCCCACAAGAGAACACGGAGGTCCGGGTGGCCTCGACCGGCCGGAACCTCTCGTCCACCCGGAGCCCCGAAGCCCCGGGAGCTCGACCTGCCCTCGAATACCCCGCACCATCTGGTCTCCCCCGCCGTGAACCGTGGGGTGTGCTCCGTGGCCGGGCCGGGGAGGATATCCGCTATGGCCGCCGCTCGAGGCCGGCCTGCCCGAGACTCTCCAGAATACCCGCGGATCTAGCCCTCTTGGCCGTCCCCCGTCATAATCCCTATCAGCCGACGCCCTCTCGTGTCGATCCTCCATACCCTCGGGTACGTGCCCGTACCCGTGCAATATCCCCGGGCCGGGCCGCCATCACTGCGCCTATCAACCAAGTAACGGTCTAGCCCCATCACATATCGATGCATCCGATCACCATATCGCCTACATAAGCGACGATATCCGGCCAACGAATCAAACTCCGTACTATACTCCCGACACTCCCCGCCCTCTCGTCTCAATAGTAAGAACCGTCAACCCTAGCCTCGGCCGCAGCCTCCGGAGGCAGAAAATGACCAAGGAAGGTCTCCGTAAACTCGGTCCACACACCGAGGGAGCACCCTCGCCCCTAGACAACCCTCTGTGACCTGTACCAATTGGCCGCTACATCATGCACCGAGAGGACGCCAACTCAACAGACTCGGTCTAGAACCCTTAATAAGCCGCAACGTACGCTGCATCTCCCGAATAAACTCCTGAGGATCCTCCGCGGGCTTTGGCCCGAAAAACTCTGGGGCACCACAAGTCAGGAAATCACGGGCCCTCTGACTATCATGCCTATCCGCATGATCACTGTCACACCCTAATTTCTGTTAGGGGGTGATGGGCACCCGACCCTTATTTAGGGCCGAGCGAACCCACTAACTCACATAATACTCATAATCACGCTGGCTCTCAAATCATAACACAAATACATAACGGAAATTTTTCGAAGAATAATATGCTTTTTACCTTTCTCGAATCAAAGAAAGTCTGTAACATATAGAAAACATATGTATTCTGTAATACAATGCGTAATAATACATACGCTTACATAGCCGCTTACATAACCGACATCTTATACCCACGACACTCGTCCGCAAAGTCTCTAACTAGCAACTCTAGATACCATAACATAATGTCTGACTCACAAAGATCCGAGGAACGGAGCTCGCCAATCCCGCCGGAACATATTCTATTAATATCTTCACCATTCCGGGTGTACCCGCGCGGCATGAAACGCAACCCCGAAGAGTGGGGTCAAGACGGAATATGTACCGAGTATGTAAGCATGAACCTACTTTCGGGATCTCGTGGCGTATCTAACTGCCTTTCGACTTCATGAATAATCATATCATCATACATACGTACCCGCCCTCTAGTGAGGGACTCGTGAACAATGCATAGTATCTGCACGAATACACCCGCCCGAGACTCGTGAAAGATGCATTGAGGTCATGCATGCAGCATATATAGAAAAAATGACAAATTTCCCGCTTAATGAAGTAAACGGTGTCCCGGCGAAGGCTCG
>NW_026717038.1:0-15952 GCF_029784015.1 Lycium ferocissimum | reverse complement strand
GGGAGAGGCAACTTAAGGTGGGGGGGCTTGATTTGAACCTTCTTCCTGGTGACCAGCCATGCCGGAGGTTCATGAAACCTCTTGGAACTTGTGCGGCATCAGGAATAAGGGGGGTGATGACTTTGCCTCCCCACCACCCAAGTTGTTGAGATGAGTTTAAGGGGCATGGAAGTACATATGCATACTACATGGATTTGTGAATAAATAGGGCATTATGTTTGTATATGTGTACAGTTATGCATATGATAGGACTTGTGAATAAGTAGGATGCTGTGTATGTATGTGTGTATAGCTATGCATGTGATAAGACAAGAAATATTAACCTAACTGGGGTCGTTGTTTCTTTCCTTCTTCACTGCATGGCCATTTGGGCCAAGGTCCAGCCACTCTATTGGGCCAAAGGCCCAATAGGGAAATTCTTTCAAAATTACTGAGTCTGAGAAAAAGAAAGGGAAGCTAGTATATATATATTTGAAGGCCCAGTCATGGGTGAAAATGACTTGAAGGCCCAACCATGGGTAAAAATGGTCCATTACTTATTCTTCCTTCTTTAAATCTCATTATGATGTTTTCTTTATTTAAAGTGTTGTATTTGTATGTTGTAAAACAAAACTCACATTAATATTGGAATCATTTATGATTTGGACTAGGCCTCTTAGGTAAACAGTACATATGCCATTTAGTTCGACCTTAGGCCCCCAACGGGATTTTTCAAAACTCAGACTAACATAGACGTTTTCTAAAAAAGAAGAATAATAAAAGCGGCTAAAATCAGTAAAAGAACGAGAAGGATTAAGCTTCATTTTTACTAATAAGATGTTATCATTTTTCCTAAATAAAGAAAATCCGGCTTAATGTTTGAAACTAAAAAGAACGTTTTTTCCTAGTTATAAATTCAATTTTCAAAAGCTTTTTCAGTCCAGGCAGAAAAAACAGGTTTCAAAGGCGTGTAAGTGATGGCTTTTTTTTTTTTTTTATATATACTAGAAATAAGTTCTTTTGGACTAAAAAATTAGACAGAAAACCATTTCCAGATTTATGCATATGTAGTGTATTTATACCAAAACACACATATTTTTTGGGCTAGGTTCAGATGAAAGGTTGAGGTTTTTTTTAGGGCTAAGGCCCAATCTAAAATCACATTTTTAGGCCCAACTTAACCAAATTTTTTCAGAAAAGGATAAGAGAAAAACAAGTGTTTTGGACTGAGCCCAATAATTAAAAAGACTTGGGCCAAAAACCCAGCAGACCTTAACCATCTTTCAGAAAAAAGGGGACATAAGTTTGGACCAAAGCCCAGGTTGAAACGTCATTTCTTAGGTTTCAAACAATTTAGTTTTAAAGATAAATTTCAAAGACCAAAAAGTTAGTTGGATATATAATTAGACCCTCGTAAATTAAATCAGTGTAAACTATTTATAAACATAAAGTTTTAGATAAGGACGTTCTAAAAAACGTACTAAACGAACTAACCCGAACCATGTATGAGTCAAGCATGAACAAATTTATTCATCCCACACTTTTAAAAGACTTTCTATCTTTACAAAAACCACTATTATCCTTATATATAAAACGAAATAATTTTATTTGGGTATTATAAATCTGAGCCTAAATACCCTATATGTAAAGGGAATATATTCAATTCTTTTAAAAAAACAAATGATATGCAAAATGAAGGACTTTCTTCAGGAAATAAACCCCAAATAAACAGTTCATGCAAATACTCACACATTGGAATTCAAAGGTCAACCGTATAGTACGGATCCTTAATACTAGGGTACTTAACAACTTCCCTAGGAGATTACCAAAACCCTTACCTAAAACTTTGGATTGAGAAGAATTTTTCACGGTGTATGAATAAATCCTTCAAAAACGGCGATTTTCCTAATTTCCTAAAAATTAGGCGGCGACTCTCTTAAAACAAAGTCCGAAAGGGCACCAACAATTTCGAAGTAGCTTTTTCGAGCGCTAACCCTGCCCGTGAAAATGCGAACCGTAATGGATGGCGACTCCGCTAGGGACTTAAAGGTTCTAACCATTAGGATTCTAATATAATGTGGGTATTTCTGTTTATATGTTTACCTTCCCATAATTATCAACTGTCATTGCATGCATATCATAACTCCGTCACTCCTGGCATTTATTTTACACTTTGTTCCAAAGGCGACTTCGCGGAGCACGCGGTCGTACCTTCACTATAAAACCAAAATATTTCTTTTAGAACCGTTATGAGGCGGGGATGGTTCGTGGTCGTCCAACAGCCCTAACGGTTCAGCCACCGTTGTCCGCTCGGATTCTCGGTCTTTTGTGAAAAGCCCACTCTAGTAAAACTAGGATAGAGCTAAGCCAAATTCCTACTGAACTAGAGCATTCATGCCTAGACGAGTTTTGGGTATCTCAGACCTCCCTAAAGCTCATTAAGAGAGACCACGCTGTGTCCAGACGGTTGCATGACCCGAAGAGCACCACATCTCATTTATGTGCTATGTGGAAGCATGTCTTGTGCCTATGTGATGAACCATTGACCATGTGGGGATGGGGAAATCTTAACTGTGTTATGTTTTGTAGATGAAAGGCCAAATCCATTTTGACATAGTTATTGAGGCTCCAGATCTATTGGGAGTTTGGTGGGAGTGGTTAGGTGACACTCACAAAGGATGGTTATTTGCACTCTAGGTCATCTACTCTCCATCATGACGATGAAGGGTCGACCAGAACTAATAGAGGTATTAGTCGGACATTGGGACGACAAGGAAATGTTATTCTGCTTCGGTGATATTGAGATAAATCCGATCCTGGAGGAGATTAGGGATGCCATAGACAGCAATAGAACCTATCTAAGGAGACGACATGAACCCGATCATAACTTGTTATTTCCACAGAGGCCTACAGTCGGCCAAATCATGAAGTTTCTTGCATTGACTGAAGCGCCCTGGGCACGAGGACCCACTGTAGCTTTTAGGGACCTGTATCGGAGGTTTAGGGATGTCACTGGGTATACTCTGTATCAAGGGGAGTTCAAGAGTAGAGAAGAATGTAAACCTGTCAGACCTTGCACTATGGTGTTTCCACAGGACGAATCATTGGCCATAGACACCGGAGTGATCTATTTGGCTCACGCTATATTCTATGGTATAACCAGGGATCAGGAAATGAGTTATTTTGACTGGCACCCATCATCCTGGCGGACATATTTTGGGCTTTAGATAAATACCGAAATCGCTTCCGATACTTCCAAGGATGTAGCACGTTATTACAATGGTGGATTAGAAAACACATCAACATGGCTAAAGAGGTCCAGTATCTGAGCAACCACAACAAGATAGACCGCCTTACAAATTATTGTCTGAAACTTGGTTACATGTTCAAAACAGCGCGGGCCTCCTTCTTTGAGGAGCTGACTGAAGATAAGGTCTAGTGGATGTTCCCCGACTTCATATCCGAAATCGTGATGGTTCAGGGTAAAAATTATCCCTTTTACGCCATTAGCTGGGATCCAAGAAATCTGTCCTTATTATCCATCTCGAGTTTTAAGGCAAATTGTTAGAAGGCAAGTGATACCTCAAGTAGGAAATCGTGAGCAGTTCATCATTGAGCACACAGAGCAGAAAATCAAGAACGTCGGGGTGATCCTTAGAGAATGGAATGGTCGCGTGAATTGGGGTCCAGATACTTTAGCTCCAAACAGGTTCGAAGCAGGGTGCTACCCAGGGTATCATGAATGGCTACAAGGACATTTGGCCCGTGCATCCATCCCAGAGCCCACACTTCCACACCGTGCGTGAGAAGAAGAGCATTTAAAAGAATGTTTGGAAAGCACAAATGAGCATTTTTCAAAGATTTTAGAAGAAACAGGTCCGGTGATAATCAGGATAGAGATGTATCATGCACGACTTCAGATTCAGACCACCTTTCGGAGGGCCAAGAAGGCCAAGACAAGCCAGGCCTTGACATCAGCCGCTGGAGGAGAGCCCTTGTCACGACCCGTCTAGGGGCCGTGACGAGTACCCGATACTTGTACCGAGCACCCCTTACTTACCATGTTACCTGTACCTCTTAGCAAGTCGTATAAACAGTGCCGTATTTTTTTTCGAACTGAACATTAACATTAGCAGCGTCATTATGGACATAGACTAATTAGCTTCACTATCGTTTCATACAACAGCATTAAAATGCCAAAATACCACGTATTTAACTATACATAACTGACTATACATATCTGTCTACGAGCCTACGACATAGTACACTTATACATAGAAAGGACCGAAATATTGTCGTGCCGAAAATATATACACAAAAGAGTACCACGGGAGTGAGGCTCGGGACAAGCGGAGCGCCCGGTCCAAGTGCGGGTGGTAGAGCTCTTAAGGGTCCAATCCGCTTTGTCTCGCGACTTTGCGCGGCATGAAACGCGAGCCCAAGAAGGGACGTCGGTACGAATAGTGTACCGAGTATGTAAGGCATGAATAGTAATATACGAAACATAAATCATGCGTAATGACATAAAAGAATTACAACTCAAGTTACTGGGATAGAAACATAACTTTTGTATATATATAGTGCCCTTGGGCGGATGCTATGCTTTCTTAACTTTCCTTACTCATATATATATATATACATATATATAAAATATAGAATACATATTATATTGCCGAGGCGTCGGCAGCCGATCCATTTAACCATAAACATGCACATCCCGCGTCCGGGCATCCCGCGTCCGGGACGATATCAAGTCATGTAATGCCAACTGATCAGGTGGATATGCGTATATAACGCTCTGCCATTATCTCCATTTTCCCCATAAATATATGAAGATTCCATGTATGAATATCGGCGTCTATAGCGCCCATGAATATATGAAAATTCCATGAATAAATATATATCAGCGTCTATAGCGCCCATAAATATATGAAAATTCTTATGTATAAATATATATCAGCGTCTATAGCGCTCTGACTCTGCTATTATATAATATACTTATACCATGTTCATTTATTAGCGCGCATATAGCGCTCTGATTCTGTTATCATTATCGTCGTAGAAGTATTCTCATTAAAGTAGTTACAACACTTATTGTTTAATAATCAAGGCACTAAAGAAAGCACGAGAACCGTGGGCCCTCCTCGAGTCAAATGAGGTGGCGTACTCAACTTACCTATAATACGTGTCATGACGTTACTTATGAAGGCCTTAGGGTAATCGGGTCTTATCCTTGCACGTTCTAGAATATTTAGACACTCCTTTCACAATTCAAGTACTTTTAGTTCAATCTTACTGAATGAATAGTACCCATTTTCAATCGCGGATTTCTAGAGTTAGGAAAGTCCCCGAGGCGCGAAATCAAACCTATACTTCTAAGACATGCCAATAAAGGAAGGGGAAACCTTACATACCTCTTTCTGCTCCTTTAGCTATTCCAAATTCACGTCGCAATCTCGTCAAAATCTGCAAATTGGTCATATTTACCAAAACTCTTATTAGGGTTCGTAGGGTTAGAATCTTAAGGAAACACTTGGCTACCGAAATTTCGGCAGCACTTCCTTTGTAAATATACCACCCCGAGAATCCAACTCGGCTTATTTCATCAACACAAATCCGAGAATAAAACTCGGCCAAATCAACAACCATCAATGCCCAAAATCTTGACCACAAAATCAATAGGCTATTCATATTCATTTCAAAGCAATTCAATTCAATGCAAGTCAATCAAGTTCATACGATACTTCAATAACTTAAGCAACATACTTCTTATCCAAGACCTTTTTATCTCCAATAAAACAACAATAACATATACATTTAGCAATCTTGTCTCTACAACACAAAAATCATACTAACATTACATCGACTCTTTCCATAATCTACAACCAACCCAACTTCACCCATAAACCATTAAATCCTTTCTTTACATCATTGAACTTACCATAATAACAACTACAATACTAAGTAAAATTAATTCACCACACCCTTCCACAATCTATAACTTTCGGCCAACACACCCCATGTGTATACTTTTCATGAATTTCCATATTTCCTACACTTTACAACAACAACCAACACACAACACAACACAACACAACACACACACACACACACACACACACGCCATACTTGTGGGTCACGACCACACACCCACACACCACCTTCACATAAATTTCATCCCTTTCCATGCACCACAACATGCACAACATCCATAACATACAAAGAAAAGGATGAATTCTTACCTTTTTACTTGAATTCTTCACTTGGCTTCAATTGGAAACTTGTCAAGGTTATTGTTTTCCTTGCTCCAAAAGACCTTCCACTATGGTAAGGACTCTTCAAAGAATGATTTGGCTAGGAGGAGCACGTTGAGAACTCTCTTTTTTTTTTTTTTTTTTTTTTTTTTTTCTACAAGGGCCGAATGGCCATGTCTTTCTTTCTCCTTCTTTCCTTTGTTCTTAGGCTCATGAAATTTCTAGAAAATACTATGAGAATTATGAAGACTTAGTCTTCTTTTTAAACTTGCTCCTTAAGCCTTTATGTGGGCTTAAGCCCACACTAATTAAATGACCAACTTGGCCCAAAATAATTCATTAATTCCAAGCCCAATCTCTTCCTCTTACAACTTGTGAAAAATAATTTTTTCCAAAATTCCAAATTTGCCCTTCGTCGTTCTCCATCTTTCCACGAGTCGTATTGCAAATTTCCTTTTATGTCCTTGACCTTCCTCATTAATTCCGCTTCTAAATTTTTCATAAGCAACTCGTATGCCAAACAAAATAAAATGTGGCCTTGCTTATTGTCTTCCCGCGATTATCTTGAATTATCCGATTGCATAAAATGCGGGATATAACATCCTCCCCCCCTTTAGGACATTCGTCCTCGAATGTTAAACTGACCTCATGGTGCATTATAATACTTTCGGGGAGGTCTCCTTCCTAGATATCTCACATATCGCTCAACGTATCCATTCTAGGAGCTTAGGTTGCCTTCAAGTCGTAGGCTAATTGATTTAGCTCTGAATGCTGGCTCTGCGTTAACAAGTTCCTCTTGTTAGTCCTTAAATCGTCATAGTCCACTTTTGGTCCAACATGTCTTCCCCTTCTGCTAACCTAGTCCGTCTCCGCCTACATGACTTTTATAGGGTTTCTAACCACTCCACATACTCTAATTTACGCTGGGCTACCTAATTTTACATTCATCTCTTGTCCCCACGTTTGTGGAACTTTCAGCGTATTTCCCAGGGGGTCACCCATCGTGAAATTGCTCTCGCCCTAGCACGCTTAACCTTGAAACTTTAATGCATTTCAACGTCTTAGCGTTAGTACTTTCGCCGTCGCTCCCTCGCACTACTTATGTCACATAATATGGAACGAGTTGGGGTCTTAATAGTTTTCAAATCGCCCACGTACACATCTTTTTCTTTATTCACAATTCTGCCTTCCGCAATCTCTAGTATTCATTCTTACCCGTACGTATGGCTACTTTTCATCTTAATTTCCGAATTCTTAACATGTTCAGCAATACAAAGGCGGCGTAGGATAAGATAAAATTTGAATCAATTAACACGTATATCATAGAAGGCGCTGAAAAAGTACCTGTGGCCGCGTCTGCGGAAGGCTCAGGGTCTTGTCGTCCTGTCAGTGCATATAGGCGGTGGGGAGGGCCGGCTGAACTGGATGCTCCTCCTCTACCTCGGCCGCGTCCCGCTGAAGCTTGGGAAGTCTCCGCCGGGAGGGCGTACGGTCGACGATGAACCAACCGCGGACCCGGCGGGCTGGGCTTGGTCTCCCTCATACCTCAGTGGGCAATCACGCATCCGGTGGCCAACCCGCCCGCAAGTATAGCAAGCACCTGTGCCTGCGAGACACTCTCCAGAGTGTGGCCTACCACATCGCGCGCACCGCGGCGGGGGTGGCATCATTCTGCTAGAATCGGCTCTATTCAGGACTGCGAAGCTCTATCGACAAGCGAGGGGTGCAGGCGGCCGCTGTTTGGCACGAATACCTAGATTGCTCTGTGCTTGTCCCCTCTCTATACTCGCTTCACGGCCCCGGGAAATCGCCCTTTTCCCGGAGCCTCGATCCGGATAGCGCTCTTCTCCGCGTGGTGGTGTTGTTCCTCCGGGTTTTGGGCATGAGCACGGATACGGGCAATAGTCATTCCATCTGGGAGTGAAGGCATCGAGCACTCCTTAATGATATGCGGCCCCAACCCACTCACGAATCGGTGTACATGATCTCCCATATCAGCGATCATGGCTGGGGCATACCTGGCCAGCGAATTAAAGCGGAGGCTGTATTCCCTAACGCTCATATTTCCTTGCTTGAGGTTTAAGAACATATCAGCTCGAGCTCGCCGGACCTCCGGCGGTAAGAAATGTCGCGAAAATGCCTCGGTGGAATTCTGCCAAACCGAGGGGCATTTGCTCCCCGCGAGGATCTCCAACTGTCATACCACAGGACTGCTACATCCCGCAATCTGTATGATGCCAATTCCACTGACTCTGTATCTGAAGCATGTATAATCCTCAGTGTCCTCAGCGTCTCGTCTATGAAATTCTGCGGGTCTTCCTCTGGTTTTGACCCATAAAACTCTGGGGGTCTTAGGGCGATGAAATCACGGGCCCTAGCACTTGCATCGTCTGTCTCCCGGGTCCGTATCTTGCCGCTGAACCTGTGCGGCAACTAACTGAGTCAATAGGCCGGATGGCCTCTGCCACCGGGCGGCCCGGGGCTGCTGTCTCGCCCTCCTGGGCTGCCCTAGCTTTCTTCTTCGGCGGCATTACGAAACCATAACATAGGATTAGGAAAGGAATATAGATACCTGGTAGCATAGCTCTATCGCACGATTTCAGAATACAAAGAAGGTCATATTTCCTAAATGCCCTGTAGCCTCCTGTTTATAAGTGTGGCGCGCTACACACCCATAACCAAGACTCTCTGCGGACACGGCTCGTAGACAAACCCCTAGGACCGAATCGCTGCGATACCACATACATCACGACCCGACTAGGGGCCGTGACGGAACCCGATACTCGTACCGAGCACCCCTTACCTATCATTGTACCTGTACCTCTTAACAAGTCGTAGGAACAGTGCCCTTCTTTTTTTTTTTCCAAACTAAACATTAACATTAGCAGCGTCATTATAAACATAGACCAGTTAGCTTCGCTATCACTTTATACAACGGCATTAGGATGCCAAAATACCACATATTTAACTATACATAACTGACTGTACATATCTGTCTACGAGCCTCTAGACATAATACACTTATACATAGAAAGGACCGAGTACTGTCGTGCCCGAAAATATATACACAAAAGAGTACCACGGGAGTGAGGCTCCGGAACAACTGGAGCGCTGTCAAGTGCGAGCGGTAGAGTTCTAAGGGTCAAATCCGCCTGTCTGGCGACACACGCGGCATGAAACGCGGCGCCCACAAGAAGGGACGTCGGTACGAATAGTGTACCGAGTATGTAAGGCATGAATAGTAATATACGAAAACATAAATCATGCGTAATGACATAAAAGAATTACAACTCAAGTCACGGGATAGAAACATAACACGTATATATAAGTGCCTTGGGCGGATGCTATGCTTTCTTAACTTTCCTTACTCATTATATATATATACATAAATGCATAAAATATAGAATATATTATATTGCCGAGCGTCGTCGTACCGATCCATTTAACCATAAACATGCACATCCCGCGTCCGGGCATCCCGCGTCCGGGACGATATCAAGTCATGTAATGCCAGGCGGTCGGTGGATATGCGTATATAACGCTCTGCCATTATCTCCATTTTCCCCATAAATATATGAAGATTCCATGTATGAATATCGGCGTCTATAGCGCCCATGAATATATGAAAATTCCATGAATAAATATCGGCGTCTATAGCGCCCGATAAATATATGAAAATTCCATGTATAAATATATATCCGTACGTCTATAGCGCTCGACTCTAACTATTATATAATATACTTATCCATGTTCATTTATTAGCGCGCATATAGCGCTCTGATTCTGTTATCATCATCGTCGTAGAAGTATTCTCATTAAAGTAGTTACAACACTTATTGTTTAATAATCAAAGCACTAAAGAAAGCATCGGAACGGTGGGCCCACTCGAGTCAAATGAGGTGGCGTACTCAACTTACATATAATACGTGTCATGACGTTACTTATGAAGGCCTTAGGGTAATCGGGTCTTATCCTTGCACGTTCTAGAATATTTAGACACTCCTTTCACAATTCAAGTACTTTTAGTTCAATCTTCTTGAATGAATAGTAACTATTTTCAATCGCGGATTTCTAGAGTTAGGAAAGTCCCCGAGGCGCGAAATCAAGCCTATACGTCTAAGACATGCCGATAAAGGAAGGGGAAACCTTACATACCTCTTTCTGCTTCTTTAGCTATTCCGAATTCACGTCGCAATCTCGTCAAAATCTGCAAATTGGTCATATTTACCAAAACTCTTATTAGGGTTCGTAGAGTTAGAATCTTAAGGAAACACTTGGCTACCGAAATTTCGGCAGCACTTCCTTTGTAAATATACCACCCCGAGAATCCAACTCGGCTTATTTCATCAACACAAATCCGAGAATAAAGCTCGGCCAAATCAACAACCATCAATGCCCAAAAATCTTGACCACAAAATCAATAGGCCATTCATATTCATTTCAAAGCAATTCAATTCAATGCAAGTCAATCAAGTTCATAAGATGCTTCAATAACTTAAGCAACATACTTCTTATCCAAGACCTTTTTATCTCCAATAAAACAACAATAACATATACATTTAGCAATCTTGTCTCTACAACACAAAAATCATACTAACATTACATCAACTCTTTCCATAATCTACAACCAACCCAACTTCACCCATAAACCATTAAATCCTTTCTTTACATCATTGAACTTACCATAATAACAACTACAATACTAAGTAAAATTAATTCACCACACCCTTCCACAATCTATAACTTTCGGCCAACACACCCCATGTGTATACTTTTCATGAATCTCCATATTTCCTACACTTTACAACGACAACCAACACCCAACACAACACACACACACGGCCTGCCCTTGAGGGTCACGGCCACACACCCACACACTACCTTCTCATAAATTTCATCCCTTTCCATGCACCACAACATGCACAACATCCATAACATACAAAAAGAGGATGAATTCTTACCTTTTTACTTGAATTTTTCACTTGGCTTCAATTGGAAACTTGTCAAGGTTATTGTTTTCCTTGCTCCAAAGGACCTTCCACTACGTTAAGGACTCTTCAAGGAATGATTTGGCTAGGAGGAACACGTTGAGAACTCTCTTCTTCTTCTTTTTTTTTTTTTTTTTTTTTTTTTCTACAAGGGCCGAATGGCCATGTCTTTCTTTCTCCTTCTTTCCTTTGTTCTTAGGCTCATGAAATTTCTAGAAAATACTATGAGAATTATGAAGACTTAGTCTTCTTTTTAAACTTGCTCCTTAAGCCTTTATGTGGGCTTAAGCCCACACTAATTAAATGACCAACTTGGCCCAAATAATTCATTAATTCCAAGCCCAATCTCTTCCTCTTACAACTTGTGAAAAATAATTTTTTTCCAAAATTCCAAATTTGCCCTTCGTCGTTCTCCATCTTTCCACGAGTCATACTGCAAATTTCCCTTTATGCCCTTGACCTTCCTTAAGATTTCCGCTTCTAAATTCTTTATAAACCACTCATATGCCAAACAAAATAAGATGTGGCCTTGCTTATCGTCTTCCCGCGATAGTCTTGAATTATCCGATTGCACTAAAATGCGGGATATAACAGCCCTGCTGATTTATTGCTTTATATCAAGCCCTATGTTGGCTTCATCATCTTTGTAATCCCTCCGGGGAAGATATTTTTATTATTATTTAATTAATGATGATTTTTTGGGGCAATGGTTTATCTTCACAAATGGCACTTGCATGTTTCAAGTGATTAAGAGAGCCTTAACTCAAAAAGGCCTTAGGAACATGAATAGTATAAATGTCTGCAAATTACGTGAATGCTTGCTACGTGCTTCACATGCCTATTTTCTATGTGTGTTATTATATATTAAGGCTTGAGTACATTTGATCCGATGATCTAAACTACATACCGAAAGAAAAATCCCAAAGCCTAAAACTTACCCTAATCTATCTATTTAGACCCATGGAGCCTGCCCACGAGCCCGCGCCCCTGGGGTCCAATAGGAACAAGTTTTGCCTATATCATACAGGAGTTATGGGGCATGACATAGAAGAGTGCCACACATTCAAGCTCAATCTCGAGCATAAGAACAGTACAGGAGAGATCTTGATCATCCTCCCACCATAATACTAGTAGGAAAGGAAAATAAGAGGGCAAGTTCGTAATGACAGCGACTCGCGGAACTATATTTTTGGATAGAAATTAGGTGTCCCCATTTTTTGCACATAAAAAGTTATCCCCCCTTCCCCTCCATAAATATTATAAGGAACTGCGCCGACTTGACGTCCCTATCGAGAGATAAACAGGAAGCCCTTACCGGGCCTGGTGCGGGATGTCTTCAGCTAGGTTTAGCCTAAAGGATATTTAGGAAAGATATATATCCTTCTTTTGTGAAACGAACTATGATAGGGCCTAATTTCCCCTAGTGGGATACGTAGGCAATGCACCAACATAATATAAATTATAATTCCCCCCATTTGTTTAATTTCTGTAATACGGAAGGGTTTGCCAAAATAAGTCAACCATAAAGCCCATTAAACAAGGCTCCACCCAAACATCAAAGGCCCATAAACATCCGAACCTTTAGAACAAGGGATCAAAAGTATTCAAGCTTTAATATATGACTTTATGTTCTATGTGCGCTTTAAATGACAATATATGATATTTTGCCTTTATATTTTGTGATAAGTAACTAACTTTGTCTACCGTTGAGTTATTCTTGTCTTATAGAATGAGGCCGATTAGCGTAGTACCGAAAGCTGGCATACTTCACAAAATCCAAAGCCGCGTTAGCATCCTTCGCAGATAAAGGCAAAGAGAAGATGACTGGAGCACCCGATAATGAAAATGAGCTCGCTTTGTGTGACGGAGATGCCTAAGACCCACAAGAAGTATCACCTCACGAAAATATGATTGCAATATTACTGACTCCCGTTACGGCCCTCCAAGAAAAGGTGGCTAGGAATGAGGCAACAAATGCGGACAAGGATGCCTTGACAGATGAAAGAAGGCCACCTCCTCCATTCCCTTCACTAAGCTCCCCAGTGCCCTATCACTTTCCTATATCCATCAAGAACCATCCCACCTCTACTAAGCTCCACTAACCTAAACTATGCCGGTCCTTCCTACCACACTCTTCCACCAACAAAATACACTCAAATCCGAGGAACCACTCACTCAGTTCCTTCTTACCAGGTTTCTCAGTCGGTTTTCATTAATCCAGTAAGCCAAGTACGTGCTCCAGCTCCACCAATTAGACAAACCACCACTGCCCCGCTCAACCATACCACCCACCAAATGTCGTTCTTCATTCCCAACATCTCCAGTAAATTCTCCCCTGGGCATAAAGAGCTAGATCATTATGAAAAATTGAAAAAGGCTTGGAGGGCTGAACAGGATAAGTGCAAAAGGGATATGAAAAAGAAGATGGAGGAATTACTAGAGAAATCCAACAAGTCTGTAAGGAAGGCCACAGGTCTAAGATACGATGACCTGTGCATGTATCCAGATTTGGACTTGCTTGAAGGATTCAAAAATCCCAAAATTTATGATGTTCAATGGGATAGGGAATCCCAAGGCACACCTCCGATCCTACTGTGACCAGTTGGTCGGAGTGAAGAAAAATGAACCTCTAATCATGCGACTATTCAGTCGTAGTTTGACTGGAGAAGCCATTGAGTGGTTCGCAACTCAAGATATGCGTCAATGGCACACCTGGGAGGGGGAGGAAAAATCCTTCATGGAAGATTTCGCTTTAATGTTGAAATGATACCAGACCGATATTATCTTGAAAAGGTCAAGCAGAAGTCAACAAAAAATTACAGGGAGTTTTCCAGCAGCTGGAGGGCCGAGGCAGCCTGTGTGCATCCACCGATGTGTGAGGGAGAGCTAATCTCTGTGTTCATCAGAACCTAGGAGCCTGATTTCTACGACAGAATACTATCTATGGCTGGGAGTCTGTTTGCTGAATTGGTTAAAATGGGAGAGGCCATAGAAGATAGTCTCAGATCGAGAAAAATAGCTAGTGTCTTTAACAAGGCATCTGGATAAGCTACTATAGGAATATTCCGCAAGAAGAAAGAGGACGTGGCAAGCATATCCCACATTCCAAATCCAAGGCCAAAAGAACCACAATCCTCCCACATAACTACACCCTTCATAAATTATCCAACACCTGTGTATTATGTACAACCAAGCTTCACCACTACTGTACCGGCTTACACGGCTCCGCCTGGTGTCTGTGTATCTCGCTCCCACTTACCAAACACTACCTCAACAAAATTACTGTCCACTACCAGATAACCCACCACAAGCATATCCGCCACCTTAGAATTACCTAAATCAACAACTACCCCTAGCATACAATACTCCACGTCATGCTTTCGAGAGAAAGCCAGTAAGAGAATTCAGGACACTTCTCGAACCTAGAGCTCGGATCTTTGAAAGGCTATGGGCCATTGGCATGGTGCAGAAGGTCCCTCTAAAACCAGCACAGTCGAGGAACAGATTTTACAGGGCTAATCAGAATTGTGCCTATCATTCAGGAGGAAATGGGCACCGAAGATTGCATAAATGTCAAGCACAAAATTCAGGATCTGATCGACAAAAGGGAAATCATTTTGGAAACCGCAACTCCCAATGTGAACACAAATCCATTGCCCAATCATGGAATAACGAAATCTACATGATTGAGAAGAACGAGGATTGAGAAACTTGCAGAGCATTGGTCCCCAGAGCAGTCGAATCCCTGGAACAAACATTAACCTCCCTCACTCTCCAGGAGTGCCCTAATTTTAAGGTTTTGATCCTAACATCGGGAACCACGAAAGCTACATCGAGGTTCCGGACATTGATCGCAACATTCGTGGTAGCACAGACAGCACAACAAATTGCACTCACACGCAAAGACTATATAAGCAGCCATAGCTCAAGGCATGACCCACTCGGGGAGGTGTGTTACGCAAAGACTATTAGATTTACCTCCTGATTTGGAGTCGGTCCATCCAGTGTTCCATGTTTCGATGTTACGTAAATGTATTGGAGATCCTACTAGGATCGTCCCATTAAATGATGTTCAAATAACGAGAAAAGTTAGCTTATGATGAAACACCCATTGCCATACTAGATAGGCAAGTACGGAGGCTTAGAAACAAAAAGGTGGCCTCAGTTAAAGTTTTGTGGAGAAATAATAATCGAGAAGAAATGACATGGGAAGCGGAAGAGAGCGTGAAATCCAAATATCCACACCTATTCCAGCCCCCAGAAGGGGGCCAAGATGAGACGTCAATATCGCACACCCAGTATGTACGCTTTCCTTCTATGTATTCGGGTCGTGTGTGGCCAAATTATATTGCTATTATGTTATGGCCGTTTTGTGTGGCATTGATATTATGGGTTTTTGTGACGGGGCGGTAGTGCCATATTATAGGGGAAACTCTGGCGAAATTTTTATAAAATCCCCGAGTATTTAACATTCGAGGACGAATGTTCCTAAGGGGGAGAGAATGTTACACCTCGAAAAAAAAAAAAAAACTTTCCGTTGATGCTCAGTGAATAGGCTAATGAGAGATAGGAGGTAGACGATGTTTCAATAAGTAAGACATAGCAATTGATGATTCTAATTGAGATTCGAAAGTCATTCGATGTTAGATAAGAAAGTTGCCAAAAGAAGGCTATGTAAGCGATAAGTTTCGGAAAGGCTTTATGAGTAGTAAGTTGATGACGACTTAATGA
>NW_026717037.1:0-31692 GCF_029784015.1 Lycium ferocissimum | reverse complement strand
TTATTTCTTTAATCCTAATCATCATAGATTCTTCTTGTCACGACCCGGCTAGGGGGCCATGACGGGTACCCGGAGCTGACTACCGAGCACCACTCATCCTGCTAGTCATCATACTCAACCTGAACATATATATAAATCCCAAAGCTATACATGGATATACATAAGCCCGTACGGCTACAAAAATGACATACAAAAATGTACACTGACATCATCATAGGAAACAACTTACCCACACGTACGTATCTACGAGCCTCTACTAGAGTACTAGACATAGGTACGGGACAGGACCCCGTCGTGCCCAAATATGTACACAAAATAATATCTCAAGATAGCACCTCCGGAGTAATAGAGTGCTCCGGTAAATCTGCTGATAGCTCCTATGGATCTGGGCTACCTCCCTGTCTACCTGTGGGCATGAACACAACGTCCAAAAAGAAAAGATGTCAGCACGAACATTGTACTGAGTATGTAAGGCATAAACATCAATAGTACATCGATGAAATAAGGAGACATCAAGTAAGGAACTGTTATATCCCGTATTTTGTACATTGGGATTGTCACACCCCGACCTTACTAGGGTGTGATGGGCACCCGACCCTCCTCAGAGTCGAGCGAACCCTTAAACGTTCGCGTTACTAAAACCTGTCATTTCGAAATTTTTTAAGAAACATGAAACTTTTCAAACAATAATCATTATACGAAAATGCATACTCTTTTAACATTTACAAATCATCCGCACTTCCCGACGCGCTACCCACGGACAACGTACGCAAGTCTCTAGGATGTACGAATACTACGACATAAGTACTCGACACAGGCAACACTCCGAACCGAGATGGAGCTCGCCAATCTCCCCACCGGAACAGCTCTAGCAAGTCTTTTACTCGTACGGCGTACTGCGTGGCATGAAACGCAGCCCCCGAAGAAGGGGGTCAGTACGAAGAATGTACTGAATATGTAAAGCATTACTGAAGCGTATATCAGAAAAGTACAACAGAAAGCAAGTTTAGGTTACCTGTCATGAATTAAATATTTAAATAAAATAGTCCCTTCGGACGGCCGCTTCCGGCCTAATAATAATAACAATAATAGTAATAACAATAGTAATAATAATAGTAATAACAATGATAGTAATACTAGTAATCCCCTTCGGGTGTGCCGGTTCCGACATACGTCTATCCCCGGCCCCGCCGGACATGCCGGTCCGGAGTAAAATGATGGCCCCTTCGGGCATGCCGGTCCAACATACGTCTATCCACAGCCCCTTCGGACATGCGGCCCCGACATAATAATCCTAGCCCCTTCGGGCATGCCACTCGTGACATAATACTAATCCTAGCCCCTTCGGGCATAATAATAATAATAATAAAATCTCACACCCCCTTCGGAGTGGTTTTGGAAAGTCTGAATAATAAGATATCACACTCCACCCGGAGCGGTTTTGAAAAAGTTTTATAAAATAGCACACTCCCTTCGGAGTGGTTTTGAAAAGTTTTATAAAATAGCACACTCCCGGAGTGGTTTGAAAAGTTTTATAAAATATCGCTTAATAGTTAGGGCAATAGCCAAAGGTTTTCCTTCAATTGTCGTACAAAAATAAGTCAAATAAAACAGTAGGCGGAGATCCGGGAATAGCGGGTCCGCCCCGGGTCAATGGAGGTGGCGTACTTAAATTACATATACTAAGCTTAATGGAGTCATTCATGGAAGTTTCAAGGCAATTCAATTACGTTATGCAAGTTATAGGTGTTTGAGCATTTTTCCAACAAGTTATAAAGATCCTAATTCAATCATCTTGAATGAATAGTGCTCAAATTCGGACTTAGATTTCTATGAAGCGAATAACCCCCGAGGCTCAAATCCAAACCTAGTACACCTAGGACATGCCAAAAGAAGGAAAGGGGTAGCTTTACATACCTTTTCCGCTGATTACGCCTCTCCAAATTCGATTCCCGTTTCGCCCAAAATCTACAAATGGTCGCATTTACCAAATATTGATTAGAACGTCTAGAAGTTAAATCTTAAAGTAATACTTGCTACGAGATTTCGGCGGCATTTCCCCCTGTAAATACACCATCCCCGAGATTCTAACTCGACGAATTTTAATCAACAACAATTCGGAATTCAACCGGCCAAACTATCAACAATACTAACAATTGTTCTAGCAACACTTCAATATGCAATTCAATTCAATTCCAACAACACCATTATTCATACCAATATTTTCCATAAACATCCCACACGATGTTTTTTTTTTTTTTTTTCTCAACATACAACAACGAAATACACTTTCTTCCATCCCAGTCAAGGAATATAATCTCATCAACACACCAACGATGTTAGATGCCATTTTTATACGCATAAATCAGCCCGTCCATACGGCCACAACATGTTCAAAACGGCCCGTAAACACAACAACTATAACACACACTTTATGACCTTTCCTTCATAACTATTTTCACTTTTAAAGGCTTGCTAGGCCTTCCAATAAATTCAACATAAAAGATGAGATAAATAACATACCTTATATGTGAAGAAACTCAGCCACATCAACCCTTTTCCAACACCAAGCGTAAGCAAAAGCAAGAACAATCACCTTTCACGGACTAGTTTGGCGTAATCTTGTCAAATTCTTGATTTATTGGACTATAATATTTGGGAGAGGTGTAGAAAATTTTCTAGGAACTTTTAGAAGGTTAATTTGCTGAAAAGAACAGATTTATGGGGAATTTATAGGCCCCCTAGGTCGGTTTCACCGACCTCCCCTTGTGGGGCCCGCGGAGCTTCTCTTTGTTTTTTGGCGGCTTAAGGTGCGGTTACAAAAGGGTCATAACGTTTGATCCCGATATGGTGTGAGGGCCCACGACCTACCGTTGGAAAGCTATTTCAATTATCTACAACTTTAATTCTTTGTGTTTTTCCAAATTCCAAACGTATAATAGCGTTTTGGCCCTCCAAATCGGGTCATCCGAAAACGTATCTTTAAATCATCCTTTTGGAGAGCTTACACTCATTTTTGGCTTGTGGGTCCTTCTTAGGACTTGCTCAACTCCACATGCACTACCCATATATCTCTTCATATATATTTTATAAAGTCCCGACATGTGTGCCCCACCTTAACTTATGGTTACGAGGGCTATCATCGAGTGATCACGTTAACCGATTTACTTCTACACTCTCCAAAATCCATATATATATATATATATTCTTATGCTCATATAACATAATCTTCATCCCTAACCTTCCTCAATATTACCATGAACCATTTTGTGAATTTTCCTTTTTGCCCTTGACCTTTCTCAATATTTCCACATTAATAATATTCATAAACTACTTGCACATTAAAATAATTTTTTTGAAAAATGATCTTGTCCTCGACATTCCGCAACTATCTCGAAATATCCAGGCGTACGAAATGCGGGCTATAACAGGGATATTCCGAGTTAACCGCGATAAGTTAAGGACAAGACTATTTCGGGATACGAGGTAGAGACTTTTAACCTCCGATTTTGTTTTAAGGCACAAGTTGCTTATAATTTTATTGGTATCGAATATTAAGGAAGATTAGGGGTTAAAAGTTAATTAAGGAAAGTTAATTATTTCATGAACAAAGCCACAAGTGGCTGTGTGGCTTGTGTGGGGTACCACCTATGGCTTGGCTAATTTTGATTGCCTTAAGCCATGAGTGGGGCATGTTCCACTTGTATGAATTATATATGTAGACAATTGATGACAAGCAAGACATCATATTCATCATTTTCAACTTAGAAACTTGGAGAAGCTTGGAGAAAAGAGAGAACCATATTCATCCATGGCTTAGCCGAATTTGATGCCCTTGAAGTTGATCAAAAAATAATTTTCTTCTAGCATTTCAACCAATTGGAAGGTCCTTATTAACGTGGAGTAGTTGTTGGAGCAATCAAACCATTCATTTTTGCAACTTACCACCCTAGCCAAGTTGAGAAGTTAAGTGGAAAAGGTAAGGTTTAATCTTCTTTTACATGTGTTATGGATGGTTTGAACGTGTTGTAGTGTGTAGAAATGAATGAAATTCATGGAACCATGTATGTTGATGTTAAGCCGTGTATGGGCTGTTTTGTGTAGAAGGAATGAACTAAATTTACTTAGTATTTTTGGTTGTTATTGTTGTGGATTCTATGATAAAAATGAAGGTTTAATGGTTCAAGTTGAGGTTTTAATCGTTTGTGGGCTGCTTTAGAAGCTAATGTGATTTTAATATAGTTTCTTGTATTTAGGAGAATGATGTTGTTAACGTGTGGATTGTTGGTGTAGTTCATGAATTTGGAAGAAAGAAATGTGTTATTGTTGTTCCTATTGAAATTGGAAGGTTTCGTGTGGTGTTGCATATTGGTTGGGCTGTTTATATATTGTGCGGGTTGTTTGAAGTGTTCTCAAGTTTTGTTTGAATGATCTCGGGTTAGTACTTGAACGTGTGAGCATTGATGTTGGCTTGATTGTATGTGGTTGAATTGAATGTAAATGAAACGCCATCGAATTATGTAGAAAAGAGTTACTAACGTTAGAATACGTTTTGAATTAATTGTTGATGTAGTTAATATGGTTGTTGGTATTGTTGTTGATGATTTGGCCGAGTTGAATTCTCGGGATTTGTTGAACTTATAAAGGAAATGCTGCCCGAATTTCTGTAAATAAAGTGCTAGCTTGGGATTGAATTCCTAAGTACCTATAACTAATGCTTAGTATCTAATGACGTTGTTGTAGATCATGGGAAGCCCGAGACTTAAGTTCGGATTAGCTTAGGAAGCGGACGAGGTATGTAAAGCTTATCCTTTCTTTCTTTTGGCATGTCTTAGATATAAGTAAGATATGATACGAGCCTTGGGGTAACTCTATTCATAAGATCCGAGCATTCCTAATATAGTCGAGCTATTGCCCTTGTGTCTTCTGTATGATTAGATAGTAAATGTTGCATAAAGAGTTCTTGTTCCTAAGGGATGCTATGTTGAATAAGGTCCCTAACTTTCATAGACGGGCTCGGATCGCTTCGATACGTTCGTAGAGGGTCCTAAAGCTAATAATGTCCGTAACTTTCATAGGCGGGCTCGGATTGGTTTGATACATGTCCATGGTCCTCGAGACTTTCCTTTGTATAGTTCTAACGACATTTTGAAAGAACTTAACATGACTATCGTCTTAACCCTCGAGCGTTGATTACTTACTTATCTATCGAGTCTCAAAGGATGATTTATATACATATGACTATTTACCATTCTGTGTGTGCATTCTGTTTTGCATCTTTCTCCGAGTCCCCGGCTAGAGGGTCGGGTTCTGTATATCTATATATGGTGTTATGATGTGTTCTGGTGTTATGATGTGTTCTGGCCTTATGATGTGTTCTGGTGTTATGATGTGTTACGGAGTTATGATGTGTTCTGGAGTATGATGTGTTCTGGAGTATGATGTGTTACGGAGTTATGATGTGTTCTGGAGTTATGATGTGTTTCGGAGTATGATGTGTTATGGCGCTAATGACGGGGCGGCGACCATGTTCACCGAGTCCTATAATGGGCCGGACATATATATATGTGTATGTGTGATATTAATATGCATGTTTGTGTTTCAAAGGTAAGCATTTTGATAATCTGTATATTGTACGCATTTTCTGTACTTCTTACTTTGGTTATACCCCGTCTACTATATCTCCTGCTTTATATACTCAGTACATATTCCGTACTGACCCCCTTTCTTCGGGGGCTGCGTTTCATGCCCGCAGGTACAGACGTTCCATTTGGTGATCCGCCAGCTTGGGATATCCATTCTGCCATCTTGGAGCGCTCCCTTGTTCCGGAGCCCATATTTTAGTACAGACTCTTTCGTTGTGTATATGTACGTCGATTCAGGGGTACGGCGGGGCCCTGTCCCGTCATATGATTCTGTGATTACTCTTAGAGGTCTGTAGACATATGTGTGGGTTGTGAATAGTTACTGTTCAGTTATGTCTGTGTGATTTATGTTTTGGGCGGTCCCATTCGCCGTGGCAGCCTTATCGGCTTGCGTATGTATATATTTTGGGATGTTATGTTTTATGACAGCCTTGTCGGTTTCTGTGCGGTATATGTGTTTATATCCTACAGTTTGAGACGACGTGTGACCTTTGTATACGTATAAGTTATTTGTATGCTGATTCTGGTTAATGGGTGTGTACGAGTGTCCAGCTCGGGCACTAGTCACGGCCTACGGGGTTGGGTCGCGACAAAAGTGGTATCAGAGCAATTCATCCTCGGAGTGTCTACAGACCGTGTCTAGTAGAGTCTTGTTTATCGGTGTGTTGTGCACCACATCTATAAACAGGAAGCTACAGGACATTTAGGATGTGATTTCTTGACTTGTAATCCCCCAGAGTTCTACGGGTCAAAGCCCGAGGAGGATCCCCAGGAGTTTATTCGATAGATGCAGCGCACGCTGAGGATAATTAGAGCTTCTGAGACTAAGTCGTCGAGCTTGACTTCATATCGGTTGCGTGATGTAGGCACGACGGTGGTATGAGTCTGGGAGTTGTCTAGTTGGCGGGGTTGTCTAGGGGCGAGGGTGCTCCTCTAGCAGTGTGGGATGAGTTTACCGAGGCCTTTCTTGGCCACTTTCTACCTTCAGAGATGAGGTGAGCCAGAGTTGATAGATTCCTACAGCTGAGGCAGGGTGGCAGGAGTGTTCGGGATTATAGTCTCGAGTTTGATTCATTGGCCAGATATGCGCCCACTATTGTAGCTGATATGGCTGATAGGGTGCATCATTATGTGAGGGGGTTAGATCGTTATCTGGTCGATAGCTGTATGATAATGGCTTCTCAGCCTGGTATGGACATTGCTCGGGTGCAGACGTATGCACGGGGGATGGAGGATCGACATAGAGAGGCGTCGGCCCCGACGAGAGATCATGACGGGAGCCGGCCCAAGAGGGCTAGATCAGCTGGTCATTCTGGGGAGTCCCGAGGCAGGCAGCCTCAGCAACAGTATGGTAGATATCCTTCTCAGCCAGCCCGGAGTACACCTCCACGGTTCACGGGTAGGAGACTAGATAGTACAGGGTATTCAGGAGCTGGTCAGAGCTCCAGGGCTTCGGGTTCGCAGGTGGACAGAGGTTCCGGTCAGTCGAGGCCACCCATACCTCGGTGTTCTCACTGTGGGAGGCATCATCCTGGGGAGTGTTATCGTGCTACGGGTGCTTGTTTTTCCTATGGCCGTCAAGGCCATCTTATGAGAGAGTGTCCGTTTGGGGGCAGTCCAGGTGGTGCGGCTCGGCCCTCGGGTCGATTCTTGGTTCATCTTCCTCTTCTGTAGCTATGCGCCACCTATGGGGCGAGGTATGTCGACACCAGCGAGCCGCGGTAGAGGTCGTGGCGGAGCTTCCAGTTCTAGCGGTCCCTCGAACCGCATATATGCCTTGGCTAGCCGATAGGATCAGGAGGCGTCACCAAATGTAGTTACAGGTATATTATTGATCTTTTCCCGAGATGTATATGCATTGATAGACCTAGGCTCCACTTTATCATATATTTCTCCCCTTGTCGCTAGTAGAATTGGGATAAAGCCTGAACCGATAGAACCGTTCGAGGTAGCTACACCGATGGGAGATTCTGTTATCGCAAGGCAGGTATATAGAGATTATTCGGTAATTATATGTGGCCGTTGCACCAAAGATACGATAGAGTTTGGATATGACCGAATTTGATGTTATTATGGGTATGGATTGGCTAGCTTCTTGTTATGCCAACGTTGGCTGTCGAAGAAGGTAGTTCAATTTCAATTTCCAGGGGAACCAGTTATAGAGTGGACGGGAAATACAGCATCGCCGAGGGGTAAGTTTATTTCATACCTCAAGGCGAGGAAGATGGTTAGAAAGGGTTGTATTTATCATTTGGCTCGTGTACATGACTTGAAAGCAGAGGCACCGACCCTCCAGTCAGTCCCGGCTGTTAATGAATTCCCAAATGTATTTCCAGATGAACTTCCGGGTCTTCCTCCCGAGCGGGAGATAGAGTTCACTATAGATGTCTTTGCCGGACACTCGGCCTATATCTATTCCTCCGTACGAATGGCACTGCGAGAATTGAAAGAATTGAAGGAGCGAGTATAGGGTTTGTTAGAGAAGGGCTTCATTAGGCCCGACACATCACCTTGGGGAGCGCGGTATTGTTCGTGAGAAAGAAAGATGGGTCGGCTGCGGATGTGTATTAATTATAGGCGGCTAAATAAGGTAACCATAAAGAATAAATATCCCCTCCCCCGGGATTGATGATTTATTTGACCGGTTGAAGGTGCTAAGTGTTTTTCAATGATAGACTTGCGTTCGAGGCTATCACCGTGCGGGTAAGAGAGGCAGATATTCCAAAGACTGCATTCAGGACCCGATATGGGCATTATGAGTTTAGAGTGATGTCTTTTGGGCTGACCAATGCTCCAGCAGTGTTTATGGATCTGATGAACCGAGTATTCAAGCCGTTCCTAGATATGTTCGTGATTGTATTTATTGATGATATCCTAGTCTATTCACGATCAGAAGAGGAGCATGCGGATCATCTGAGGGTGGTACTTGGGGTGCTCCAGCACCAGAAATTGTATGCTAAGTTCTCTAAATGTGAATTATGGTTGACTTCAGTAGCATTCTTGGGGCATATTATTGGAGCTGATGGCATCCGGATGGATACACAGAAGATTGAGGCCGTAAAGAATTGGCCTAGACCTACGACACCTACTGAGGTATGTAGTTTTCTGGGGTTAGCAGGATATTACAGGATATTTGTGGAGAAGTTTGCTTCAATTTCAGCGCCTTTAACGAGGCTAACTCGAAGGCGGCTAAGTTCCGGTGGACCGATGCTTGTGAACGAAGCTTCCGATTCTTTGAAAGAAAAGTTGACTACGGCTCCGGTTCGACTCTTCTGAGGGACCGGATGGTTATGTCATTATTGTGATGCTTCGGTGTTGGGTTAGGTTGTGTATGTGCGGCATGCGGAGTTATAGCCTATGCCTCCCGGCGGCTCGGAAAGCACGAAAGAAATTATCCTACTCATGATGCGGAGCTAGCGGTGATTCATGCTTTGAAGATATGGAGAAACTATCTATATGGCGTTCATGTTGATATTTATACGGATCACAAAAGCCTCCGATATATTTAAGCGAAGGAGTTGAACTTGCAGCAGAGGAGGTGGCTAGAGTTGCTGAAAGACTATGATATTGATATTTTATATCATCCTGGGAAAGCTAACGTTGTAGCAAATGCACTCAGCCGTAAGTCTGTGGGCGAACTTGACGGACGTGCAATCGAAAAAAAAGAAATGGTTCGTGAGATTCATCAGCTAGCTAATCTTGGAGTCCGTCTGGCCGATTATGGAGATACGAGGGTTTCTGTCCGAGAGGTTGCTGAATCCTCTATTATCGAAGAAGTAAAATGACGCCAATATGAGGACCCTGTTCTGGCATGATATAGGGATACAACCCTTGAAAGGGATAAGACCCCATTCGAAATTACATCCGATGGAGTACTACTACATAGGGGCGATTATGTGTACACGAGGTTGCGGGGGGGGGGGCACGGCGACAGGTTATGGGAGAGGCACATTATGCTAGTTATTCTGTTCATCCGGGGTCGACAAAGATGTATCATGACCTCAGATGCTTGTACTGGTGGGATGGTATGAAGAGGGACATAGCAGAGTTTGTTGCTCAGTGCCCAAATTGTCAACAGGTTAAGATCGAACATCAGAAGCCTGGTGGATTGTTACAGGAGATGGAGATTCCGACTTGGAAGTAGGAGGCGATTAATATGGACTTCATTACAGGTTTACCTCGCACTCCACGGAAGTACGACTCCATATGGGTTATTATAGATAGGCTGACAAAATCAGCCCGTTTCTTCCGGTCGGGACTACTTATTCGGTGAGGACTATGCAAGGTTATATATTAAGGAGATAGTAAGACTTCACGGAGTCCCCACATCTATTATATCCGACAGAGGTGCCCAGTTTACAGCTAACTTCTGGAGATCATTTCAGGAAGGATTGGGGACCCAGGTGAGTCTTAGCACAGCATTCCATCCTCAGACTGACGGACAGGCCGAGCGTACTATTCAGACGCTAGAAGATATGTTGCGGGCCTGTGTTATTGATTTCAGAGGTAGCTGGGATGATCATTTTCCACTTGTTGAGTTTGCTTATAATAATAGCTACCATTCTAGCATCCAAATGGCACCGTATGAGGCTCTGTATGGCAGGAAATGCAGGTCACCGATTGGCTGGTTCGATGTTGGCGAAACTAAGTTAATTGGCCGAGATATGATTCAACAAGCAGTTGATAAGGTGAAACTCATTCGGGAAAGGTTATTAGCAGCTCAGAGTCGACAGAAGTCATATGCAGATAATCGACGTCGATACTTAGAGTTCCAGATCGGTGATTAGGTATTTCTGAAAGTGTCACCCATGAAGGGTGTTATGAGATTCGGCAAAAAGGGAAAGCTGAGCCCGAGATACATTGGGCCTTATCAGATTGTCCGTAAGGTAGGCCAAGTCGCCTACGAGTTAGACCTACCAGCTGATTTGGAAGCAGTGCATCCAGTCTTCCACGTGTTAATGCTTCGCAAATATGTAGGTGATCCTTCCAGGGTATTTCCCATAGATGATATCCAGGTGACAGAGGAGTTATCCTACGAGGAACAGCCTATAGCCATCTTGGATCGTCGGGTGAGAAGGTTACGTACTAAAGATGTGGCTTCCGTTAAGGTATTGTGGCGGAACAATAACGGGGAGGAGATGACACAGGAAGGCGAGAGGAGATGAAGAAGAAGTATCCCCACTTTTTTCCTATACCCATAGGTAATCTAAACTCCTTAATTGGTAATGTTGATTGATGAATGAACTGTATGTGATAGCTATAAAAGAGACTCCCCCGAGATGCTTATAAGACCCTATAGGACTAGTTTGACATTCAAGGACGAATGTTCTAAAGGGGGGAGGATGTCATATCCCGTATTTTGTACACTGGGATATTCCGAGTTAACCGCGATAAGTTAAGGACAAGACTATTTCGGGATACGAGGTAGAGACTTTTAACCTCCGATTTTGTTTTAAGACACAAGTTGCTTATAATTTTATTGGTATGGAATATTAAGGAAGATTAGGGGTTAAAAGTTAGTTAAGGAAAGTTAATTATTTCATGAACAAAGCCACAAGTGGCCGTGTGGCTTGTGTGGGGTACCACCCATGGCTTGGCTAATTTTGATTGCCTTAAGCCATGAGTGGGGCATGGTCCACTTGTATGAATTATATATGTAGACAATTGATGACAAGCAAGACATCATATTCATCATTTTCAACTTAGAAACTTGGAGAAGCTTGGAGAAAAAGAGAGAACCATATTCATCCATGGCTTAGCCGAATTTGATGCCCTTGAAGTTGATCAAAAAAATAATTTTCTTCTAGCATTTCAACCAATTGGAAGGTCCTTATTAACGTGGAGTAGTTGTTGGAGCAATCAAACCATTCATTTTTGCAACTTACAAACCCTAGCCAAGTTGAGAAGTTAAGTGGAAAAGGTAAGGTTTAATCTTCTTTTACATGTGTTATGGATGGTTTGAACGTGTTGTAGTGTGTAGAAATGAATGAAATTCATGGAACCATGTATGTTGATGTTAAGCCGTGTATGGGCTGTTTTGTGTAGAAGGAATGAACTAAATTTACTTAGTATTTTTGGTTGTTGTTGTTGTGGATTCTATGATAAAAATGAAGGTTTAATGGTTCAAGTTGAGGTTGTAATCGTTTGTGGGCTGCTTTAGAAGCTAATGTGATTTTAATATAGTTTCTTGCATTTAGGAGAATGATGTTGTTAACGTGTGGATTGTTGGTGTAGTTCATGAATTTGGAAGAAAGAAATGTGTTGTTGTTGTTCCTATTGAAATTGGAAGGTTTCGGGTGGTGTTGCATATTGGTTGGGCTGTTTTGAATATTGTGCGGGTTGTTTGAAGTGTTCTTGAGTCTTGTTTGAATGATCTCGGGTTAGTACTTGAACGTGTTGTTACGCCTCGAAAATTTCCCGTACTTGACCGATGAGCAGAACCATGAAGGGTTGAGTGTATGGTGTTTTGATAGGTCGGGGATGGCTAAATATGAACTTTGGAAATTATAAAGTTGCAGAGAGTTTTTCAGCCCAGTGGTCGTATATGGCACTATACGACCCGTGAAGTGATTTACGGACCGTATAGTGCAATCGTCCTCCAGCCTGTTGAAAATCTCAACTTTCTGTTAAAGTTTGAAATGATTAAAAACGACCTGGAGGACGGCCCGTAAATTGGTTTACGGATCGTAAATCAGGTCGTAAAGTACCATGTCCCTCAGCCAAGCTTCTGTTTTTTTTTTTAAATGCTTAAAAACGACTTGGAGGACGGGCCGTAAACCATAATACGGTCCGTGAATTGTGGTTTACGACCACTGTTCACCCGACGGGAATTCATTAAACATCAACGTTTGAGTTATTAAAAGGGGACCTAGGCATCTTTTTAATTCATTCTCCATTCAAACAACACAAGAACACTCTAGAACTCTCCAAAATATTCCTTCCATAAGAATCAAAGAGAATCAAGAGAAAATCAAGATTTACACCACCAAATTCGCGAAATCAAGTGTAAGAATACTACAAGGGAGTATCTAAGTGAAGAAATTCCAAGAAGGTGGAACTAGGGTTTTGGCTAAGCGAAGTATTTCAACTTAAGGATTGCTCAACCACCAACCAAGGTAAGTTTTATGATCATTCTACGTTGTTTGAAGTATTGGAAAGCTTAGACACTTGAAATATAAGAGAATATAGGAATGGGTCATTGTTGAGTGAATAGTGACACAAATGAGTGATGGTTGACTTGAATTATGAATGTTGAAGTGTTGTGAATACAAATACGTTATAAATGATGTTTATATCATGAAACGAGCATTAAACGCATGAAAACGCAAGGATGAGCTAGAAGTAGAAATAAAGGGAAATTGGAGGAAAATGGTGAATTTTGATGAATGTACGTGAATGACGACTTTTGATTTCGATATTGTGAATAATGTTATGAATGTTGGGAGTTGATATAGAACACGGGAAAAGTAGTATAGTTTACTAATTTTCTAGAATTAGAAATGCGTTCTTGTCGCTAGTTTACTAATGATCAATCTCAAATTCTCTTATGAAGGTAACGACGCGGTATTGAAGAAGAGCAAGTGAGCGATAACCTAGCTAAGCGACCAAGGTATGTGAGGCATTACCCTTCCTTCTAAGGCATGAATCTTATGCATGATTTTTCCTCTTCCTTCATGAATCTCCTACGTTCTAGAGATGAAAATCTAAGTTCATGAATGACGAGACGGGACAAGAAATATGTCATGAATGCGATAACGACTCTAGAGACCAAGATATGATGTTCTTACGAAATCAATAATGATGATCACGATCCATTGGCATTCCTTCTTATATGTACTCACCTTAAATTGTAAATCCCTCCAAGGTGAGATATGATGCTTATGCTTATTCCATAACATGACCGGGGGTTTACGACCTTATGTCACCCCGACCTAAACATAGCCGCTCTTAAGCTTAATGTATGTATATGTATATGTAACTAGGAATGCTAAACTATGGTAATATTGTGATAAGCCACGATATGTCTATGAAATGAATGTTAATGATGACAAGTATATGAATTGCATGGTATGTGTGATAATATGATTCCACCGCGCCTAATTGGCGGACATGTCACCGCTACGGCGGGCGCTACGATTCCACCGCACCGAGAAAAGGGCGGACATGTCACCACTAGTGGGCTGCATGGGAGGGTTACCCGGACGCGGGTAACGATGTGATGATGCATGATTGATGTGACGATGCTTGCATGTTATGATAATGCATGTGATGTATGTATATATAGATATGATGTATGTACATGAAACCGGTTCCTATGTAAAAAGTGTACAGGTTATACCCTCATCTCCTGGATTATGATCTCCCGATTATGTTGTTTCACTCCTGCCTTACATACTCGGTACAATGTTCGTGCGACGTCCTTTATTCGGATGCTTGTGTTCATGCCCACGGGTGAGACGGGGAGACGGTCTTGATCCCTAGAGCCGATGGGCGGGTTGTGAGCACTCCATCATCCGGAGGTGCTATTGATTATTCTTTTGGTACATATTTGTATATTCATATTTTGGGCATGACGGGGTCTGTCCGTCCATATGTCTAGTACTCTAGTAGAGAGCTCGTAGATACTCGTGTGTGGGTCTTATGGTCTTACGGTTTGCATGTATATGTATGTATGTGTATATTTGTATTATTTTGATAGCCGATGAGCTTATGATTATAAAAGTAAAGATGTTTCCAATGATGTTATATTTTCAAAGTTTCAAGCAAATGTTATGAATAAGAGCACATGGGTACTAGGGCGAGTGGTGTTCGGTGGTTAGCCCCGGATGCCGTCGCGGCCCGTAGGTCGGGTCGTGACAAAAGTGGTATCGAGCGATTCGTCTAGGAAGTGTCTACGAGCCGTGTCTAGTAGAGTCTTGTTTATGGTGTGTTGCGCGCCACACCAATAAACAGGGGGCTACAGGGCATTTAGGAAAAAATGACCATCTTTCTTCATATGAGATCGTGCGATAGAGCCGAGTATAAGATTTAATCCTCCCTAATGAGTATGTTGTGATTTCAGAAATGCCGCCAAAAGCTAAAGCCGCCCAGAAGGGCAAGACTACGACAAAGGCGGGCGAAAAGAGAGCCGCCTATGAATGTTGAGGAAGGAGAGTCCCGTCATGAGGCTTCACCTAGTGCCTCTACTACTCCGCCTATCACGGAAGGACAGAGAGAGGAGGCTTCTCGCTCCGGCTCCTATTCCTCCAGTTCCTCCACCAGCTGCTTCGGGTCAACAAGTAGCTGAGGCTATTAATCTATTGACACAATTGGTTGCCGCCCAGGCCCAAAGGCAAAATGCGGGCCCAAGCGATCGATCAGTTAGTGCTAGAGCCCAGACTTCATGAGCCTAAATCCTCCGAAATTCTTTGGGTCAAAGCCGGATGAGGACCCGCGAGGTTTCATTGACGAAATGCGAGGACGTTGCGGATTATCCATGCTTCGGAGGCCGAATCGGTGGAGTTGGCATCATATAGGCTCGAGATGTGGCGGTCTTATGGTTTAATAATTGGAGGGCATCGAGGCAAGAAAATGCGCCTCCTCCCGTGTGGCAAGAATTTGTTGATGCTTTCATTCGCCACTACTTACCTCCCGAGGTCCGCCGAGCTAGAGCGGATAGGTTTTTGAATTTAAAGCAAGGGAATATGAGCGCCGGGAATACGGCCTCCAATTCAATTCTTTGGCGAGGTACGCCCCTACAATGGTAGCCGATATGGGTGACGGGGGTGTACGGATTTGTAAGTGGCTTAGGGCCACATTTGTTTAAAGATTGTTTAACGACTTCGTTGTAAGACGGGATGGACATTTCCCGAATTCAAGCTCATGCCCAAAATTTGGAGGGGGCGGCAACCCCGCGAGAGGGTGATCGCGACAACGATAGAGGGCAAGGCAAACGGGCAAGATCGATGGGCGCAGGAGGTGATTTTAGGGGTGGATCGAGGCAAACTTATTCTGGGCACTCAAGCCAGTCAGTGACGAGTGCACCTCACCGGGTTGCAGGCAGGAGATCCGATCGTTCTTATCGTTCGGGGCAGGGTCAGAGTTCGAGGGCCCCAGGTTCTCAGTTGGGGGAGATTACGGTCGGGGGAGACCACCGGTTCCCGATGCGGCCGGTGCGGGGTTGCACTCGGGGCCGTGTCGCCGGGGGCACGGATGCGTGTTATGTTTGTGGGCGGGTAGGACACTTGATGCGGGGCCCGTCCCTCGAGATATGGCGAGAGGCGGGGTCCGGCCACGGGGTCGGCGGCGGAGTTCTTCCTCGGCACGCCCGACGGGACGGACTCCCCGGGGTTTCGTCGGGCGAGGTAGAGGCGGGGGAGCATCTACGTCGGGTACCACGCGGCCCGATTATATGCTTTAGCCGGACGACGAGGATCTCGAGTCGTCCCCGGACGTGGTTACGGGTATATTGTTTGTATTCTCTCATGATGCGTATGCATTGATAGATCCGGGTCTACAACGTCCTATATTACTCCATATGTTGCTAATCGTATTGGGGTGAAGCCGAGCCGATTAAACCTTTCGAGGTATCTACTCGGTTGGTGATCCCGTGATAGCGAAACAAGTGTACAAAGATTGTATAGTTATGATATGTGATCGTCGGACCAAAGTTGATTTAGTTGAGCTAGAAATGCTTTGGATTTCGATGTAATTATGGGCATGGATTGGTTGGCCTCATGCTATGCCAATGTTGATTGCCGGCGAAAATAGTTCGATTTCAATTTTCGGGAGAGCCGTGCTCGAATGGAAAGGTAACACGGCAACTCCGAGGGGTAGGTTTATTTCCTACCTTAAGGCCGTAAAAGATGATCGCCAAGGGCTATATTTATCATTTAGTCCGAGTTCATGATACCAAAGTAACATCGCCAACTTTTCAATCCATTCCGGTGGTGAATGAGTTTCCGGATGTATTTCCAGATGAACTTCCAGGTCTTCCTCCGAAAAGGGAGATTGACTTCACCATTGATGTGTTGCCAGATACCGACCCTATTTCTATTCCCCCTTATCGAATGGCACCGGCGAGAATTGAAAGAGTTAAAAGCGCGATTGAAAGATTTGCTCGAGAAGGGATTCATCGGACCTAGTTCATCCCCGTGGGGGAGCGCCGGTGTTATTTGTGAAAAAGAAAGATGGCTCCTACGAATGTGTATTGATTATAGGCGAGTTTGAACAAGGTGACGATAAAGAACAAGTATCCGCTTCCAAGAATTGATGATTTGTTCGATCGATTTACAAGGTGCTAAATGGTTTTCCAAGATAGATCTAAGATCGGGCTACCATCAAGTGAGAGTCAGAGAAGAGGACATTCCCAAAACGACGCCTTCGAACAAGATATGGTCACTATGAATTCGAGTGATGTCGTTCGGATTAACTAATGCCCGGCGGTGTTTATGAGCTTAATGAATAATGTGTTCCGGCCGTTCTTGGATCTCTTTGTGATAGTATTTATCGATGATATCCTGGTATATTCTCGTACGAATCGAACATGCGGATCATTTAAGAATTGTTCTTGGCGTTCTCGAGCCGGGAGTTATATGCAAAGTTCTCAAAATGTGAGTTTTGGCTAAATTCTGTGGCATTTTTGGGCCATGTTATCTCGGATGACGGTATCCGGGTCGACACTCAGAAGATTGAAGCAGTGAAGACTTGGCCAAGACCTACAACGCCCACAGAAGTTCGTAGTTTTCTTGGGTTGGCAGGATATTATAGAAGATTTGTAGAGGGCTTTTAGTCTATTTTAGCGCCATTAACGAAGCTAACTCAGAAGTCAGCTAAATTCCAGTGGAGTGATGCTTGTGAGCGTAGTTTTCAAGAGTTGAAAGACAGATTAACCTCAGCCCCAGTCTTAACGCTTCCAGAAGGGCCGGATGGCTATGTTGTGTATTGTGATGCTTCCGGTGTGGGGGCTAGGGTGTGTATTAATGCAGCATGGAAAGGTCATTGCATATGCTTCGAGGCAGCTGCGGAAACATGAAAAGAATTACCCAACTCATGATCTTGAATTGGCCGCAGTTATTCATGCATTGAAAATGTGGAGACATTACTTGTACGGCGTACATGTCGATATCTATACAGATCATAAGAGCCTTCAATATATTTTCAAACAGAAGGAGTTGAATCTGCGACAGAGGCGATGGTTAGAACTATTGAAGGATTACGATGTAACTATTTTATATCATCCCGGGAAGGCAAATGTGGTAGCGGATGCCCTTAGCCGCCGATCAACGGGTAATTTATATGGAGTTCCTCCGGAAAAGCGAGAAATGGTTCGTGAGCTCCACCAACTAGCAAGTCTTGGCGTGCGTGCAATTGATTCGGGTGATGCAGGTATCCGCATCAATGACCCTACAGTTTCCTCTTTAAATATAGAAGTAAAGGAGCGACAGTATGAAGACCCTCAGCTACGTCATTACCGAGACCTAGCTCGTGAAAAGGAAAAGTCCCCATTCGAAGTTTCCTTAGAAGGGGTTCTTAGATATCGGGACAGGTTATGTGTACCGAACGTGGTAAGCTTGCGCCAGCGGATTTTAGAGGAAGCACATCATTCCCGGTATTCCATTCATCCGAGTGCAACCAAGATGTACCATGATCTTAAGTTGATATCTTGGTGGGATGGCATGAAGCGGGACATAGCGAAATTTGTAGCCCAATGTCCGAATTGCCGGCAAGTAAAGGCCGAGCATCAAAAACCGGAGGTTTGTTGCAAGCGATGGAAATTCCTACATGGAAATGGGAAGAAATTAATATGGATTTTGTGGTAGGATTACCCCGATCGCGAGGGAAGTATGATTCTATATGGGTGATCGTGGACAGACTCACGAAAGTAGCCCATTTTCTCCCCGTTAGGACCACGTATTCAGCGGAAGATTATGCCAAATTGTATCTCAAGGAGATTGTACGACTTCATGGCATTCCTTTGGCCATTATCACAGACAGAGGGGAACAGTTCACAACCAAGTTTTGGAAGTCCTTCCAAGAAGGTCTAGGTACTCAAGTTAAACTCAGCACGGTGTTCCATCCGCAGACTGACGGACAAGCCGAGCGCACCATTCAGACCTTGGAAGATATGCTACGGGCGTGTGTACTGGACTTTGGTGGTAGTTGGGATGAGCATTTACCCCTTATTGAATTTTCCTATAACAACAGCTACCATTCCAGTATCTAAATGGCCCCATATGAAGCTTTGTACGGAAGGAAATGTAGATCTCCGGTGGGGTGGTTCGAAAAGGGAGAAGCACAATTGATAGGCCCCGAATTGGTCCAACAGGCAGTCGAGAAGGTTAAGATAATACGAGATCGATTGTTAACAGCCCAAAGTCGTCAAAAGTCTTACGCGGACAATCGCCGACGAGACTTGGAATTTCAAGCTAATGATTGGGTATTTTTGAAAGTATCGCCAATGAAAGGAGTAATGAGGTTTGGTAAAAGGGGAAATTGAGTCCAAGATACATCGGACCTTATAAAATTATCCGTAAGGTAGGTCGTGTAGCCTACGAACTGGACTTGCCTTCAGAGTTTGAATACGTGCATCCAGTATTCCATGTTTCGATGCTTCGTAAGTGTATTGGAGATCCCGCAAGTGTAGTCCCAATTGATGATGTGCAAGTAACAGAGAAGTTGACATATGAAGAAGTGCCTATTGCTATTTTGGATAGAAAAGTACGAAGGCTTCGGAATAAAGAGGTTGCCTCAGTCAAAATTCTATGGCGGAACAATAACCGGGAAGAAATGACTTGGGAAGCAGAGGAGAAGATGAAATCTATGTACCCCCATTTATTCCAACCCCCGAGAGGTTCAAGGTGAAACGTCGACGATATAAGGTATGTATGCTTTAATTTTATACTTTTGGTCGTGTGTGGCCATGGATGTGTTAACATGGTTATGTAGCCCAGGAGGCAATGATATTGTGGGTTGTTGTGTCAGGGTTGTAGTGTCCAAGTTACAAGGGAAACTCTGTCGAAATTTTTCTAGAATACCCGAGTGTCGAACATTCGGGGACGAATGTTCCAAAAGGGGGGAAGAATGTTACGCCTCGAAAATTTCCCGTACTTGACTGATGAGTAGAACCATGAAGGGTTGAGTGTATGGTGTTTTGATAGGTCGGGGATGGCTAAATATGAACTTTGGAAATTATAAAGTTGCAGAGAGTTTTTCAGCCCAGTGGTCGTATATGGCACTATACGACCTGTGAAGTGATTTACGGACCGTATAGTGCAATCGTCCTCCAGCCTGTTGAAAATCTCAACTTTCTGTTAAAGTTTGAAATGATTAAAAACGACCTGGAGGACGGCCCGTAAACTGGTTTACGGATCGTAAATCAGGTCGTAAAGTACCATGTCCCTCAGCCAAGCTTCTGTTTTTTTTAAATGCTTAAACACGACCTGGAGGACGGGCCGTAAACCATAATACGGTCCGTGAATTGTGGTTTACGACCACTGTTCACCCGACGGGAATTCATTAAACATCAACGTTTGAGTTATTAAAAGGGGACCTAGGCATCTTTTTAATTCATTCTCCATTCAAACAACACAAGAACACTCTAGAACTCTCCAAAATATTCCTTCCATAAGAATCAAAGAGAATCAAGAGAAAATCAAGATTTACACCACCAAATTCGCGAAATCAAGTGTAAGAATACTACAAGGGAGTATCTAAGTGAAGAAATTCCAAGAAGGTGGAACTAGGGTTTTGGCTAAGCGAAGTATTTCAACTTAAGGATTGCTCAACCACCAACCAAGGTAAGTTTTATGATCATTCTACGTTGTTTGAAGTATTGGAAAGCTTAGACACTTGAAATATAAGAGAATATAGGAATGGGTCATTGTTGAGTGAATAGTGACACAAATGAGTGATGGTTGACTTGAATTATGAATGTTGAAGTGTTGTGAATACAAATACGTTATAAATGATGTTTATATCATGAAACGAGCATTAAACGCATGAAAACGCAGAGATGAGCTAGAAGTAGAAATAAAGGGAAATTGGAGGAAAATGGTGAATTTTGATGAATGTACGTGAATGACGACTTTTGATTTCGATATTGTGAATAATGTTATGAATGTTGGGAGTTGATATAGAACACGGGAAAAGTAGTATAGACGAAGGAAGCGCTGCCCAACTTTTCTAGAATTAGAAATGCGTTCTTGTCGCTAGTTTACTAATGATCAATACAAATTCTCTTATGAAGGTAACGACGCGGTATTGAAGAAGAGCAAGTGAGCGATAACCTAGCTAAGCGACCAAGGTATGTGAGGCATTACCCTTCCTTCTAAGGCATGAATCTTATGCATGATTTTTCCTCTTCCTTCATGAATCTCCTACGTTCTAGAGATGAAAATCTAAGTTCATGAATGACGAGACGGGACAAGAAATATGTCATGAATGCGATAACGACTCTAGAGACCAAGATATGATGTTCTTACGAAATCAATAATGATGATCACGATCCATTGGCATTCCTTCTTATATGTACTCACCTTAAATTGTAAATCCCTCCAAGGTGAGATATGATGCTTATGCTTATTCCATAACATGACCGGGGGTTTACGACCTTATGTCACCCCGACCTAAACATAGCCGCTCTTAAGCTTAATGTATGTATATGTATATGTAACTAGGAATGCTAAACTATGGTAATATTGTGATAAGCCACGATATGTCTATGAAATGAATGTTAATGATGACAAGTATATGAATTGCATGGTATGTGTGATAATATGATTCCACCGCGCCTAATTGGCCGGACATGTCACCGCTACGGCGGGCTGCTACGATTCCACCGCACCGAGAAAAGGGCGGACATGTCACCACTAGTGGGGTTTCCACCGCATGGGAGGGTTACCGGACGCGGGTAACGATGTGATGATGCATGATTGATGTGACGATGCTTTCATGTTATGATAATGCATGTGATGTATGTATATATAGATATGATGTATGTACATGAAACCGGTTCCTATGTAAAAGTGTACGGTTATACCCTCATCTCTCTTTTGGATTATGATCTCCCGATTATGTTGTTTCACTCACCTTACATACTCGGTACAATGTTCGTGCGACGTCCTTTATTCGGACGCTGTGTTCATGCCCACAGGTAGACAGGGAGACGGTGCTGATCCCTAGGAGCCAGTAGCTGAGTTGTGAGCACTCCATCATCCGGAGGTGCTATTGATTATTCTTTTGGTACATATTTGTATATTCATATTTTGGGCATGACGGGGTCCTGTCCCGTCCATATGTCTAGTACTCTAGTAGAGGCTCGTAGATACTCATGTGTGGGTCTTATGGTCTTACGGTTTGCATGTATATGTATGTATGTGTATATTTGTATTATTTTGATAGCCGATGAGCTTATGATTATAAAAGTAAAGATGTTTCCAATGATGTTGTATTTTCAAAGTTTCAAGCAAATGTTATGAATAAGAGCACATGGGTACTAGGGCGAGTGGTGTTCGGTGGTTAGCCCCGGATGCCCGTCGCGGCCCGTAGGTCGGGTCGTGGTAAGTAAGATATGATACGAGCCTTTGGGTAACTCTATTCATAAGATCCGAGCATGTTCCCACGATTCTTATTCACTTCTTGATGTTAGCATTCCTAATATAGTCGAGCTATGGCCCTTGTGTCTTAATGCCTCGTATGATTAGATAGTAAATGTTGCATAAAGAGTTCTTGTTCCTAAAAGATTCTATGTTGAATAAGGTCCCTAACTTTCATAGACGGGCTCGGATCGCATCGATACGTTCGTAGAGGGTCCTAAAGCGAATAATGTCCGTAACTTTCATAGGCGGGCTCGGATTGGTTTGATACATGTCCATGGTCCCCGAGACTTTTCTTTGTATAGTTCTAATGACATTTTGAAAGAACTTAACATGACTATCGTCTTAACCCTCGAGCGTTGATTACTTACTTATCTATCGAGTCTCAAAGGATGATTTATATATATATGACTATTTACCATTCTGTGTGCATTCTCGTTTTGCATCTTTCTCCGAGTCCCTCGCTAGAGAGGCTCGTCAAATATATATCTATATATGGTGTTATGATGTGTTTTGGTGTTATGATGTGTTCTCGTTATGATGTGTTCAATATGATGTGTTCAAAGGAGTATGACGTGTTCTGATGTGTTACGAAGTTATGATGTGTTCTGGAGTATGATGTGTTACGGAGTTATGATGTGTTCTGGAGTATGATGTGTTATGGCGCCAATGACGGGGTGGCGACCATGTTCACCGAGTCCTATAATGGGCTAGACATATATATATGTGTATGTGTGATATTAATATGCATGTTTGTGTTTCAAAGGTAAGCATTTTGATAATCTGTATATTGTACGCATTTTCTGTACTTCTTACTTTGGTTATACCCCGTCTACTGTATCTCCTGCTTTATATACTCAGTACATATTCCGTACTGACCCCTTTCTTCGGGGGCTGCGTTTCATGCCCGCAGGTACAGACGCTCGATTTGGTGATCCGCCAGCTTAGGATATCCATTATGCCATCTTGGAGCGCTCCCTTGTTCCGGAGCCCATATTTTGGTACAAACTCTTTCGTTGTGTATATGTACGTCGATTCAGGGGTACGGCGGGGCCCTATCCCGTCATATGATTCTGTGATTACTCTTAGAGGTCTGTAGACATATGTGTGGGTTGTGAATAGTTACTGTTCAGTTATGTCTGTGTGATTTATGTTTTGGGCGGTCCCATTCGCCGTGGTAGCCTTATCGGCTTGCGTATGTATATATTTTGGGATGTTGTGTTTTATTACGACCCGGCTTGCTCGTGCGGTATATATGTTTATATGCGACAGTTTGAGACGACGTCTGACCTTTGTATACATATAAGTTATTTGTATGTTGATTCTGGTTAATGGGTGTGTACGAGTGTCCAGCTCGGGCACTAGTCACGGCCTACGGGGTTGGGTCGTGACAGGAACAACCTGTAACTAACTGTTACTTAAGACTAAATAATGCATGCTAACTTACTTCATAAACATCATCATACCTTCTATGCATATATAAGCTGCTGGACCATATAGGTACGGTGTGATCATCATTAGCTCGTGTCCAGGCCTCCCGCGTCCGGGGTAAACATTTCTTGCCGCCCATTAGTGGTGTTGGCGCCCATGCCATCTAGACATGGTGTATACGCTGCTCGCCTTAGCGGTGTCTGCCCGGCCTTATAGGCGCGGTGTAATATCATTCTCATAGACTTATCATAGAGCATGCATAAGAACTCAAGGACAACTATACTCTATCGGGGTGACATAACGTCGTGAACCCCCGATTCCATTATGGAGTATTCATAAGCATTCTGCCTCACCTTGAAGGAACTAGCATTATAAGGTGAGTGTAACAAAGTGAACAACATCAAGGAATCATAATTAGGATCATTAGCTTTGTAGAAACATCATATCATGGGCTTTAGAATCTTTAGACGTAGACTCATCATCATCATTATCATACTCGTAACATATCTCATGTGAAGCTCTTCATAATCATAGTGTCACGACCCAACCCCGTAGGCCGTGACTAGCGCCCGAGCGGGGCACACAAACACACTTATCATACAGGATCACATACGGATGGCTTAAACATACACAAATGTCAGAAACTGTCTCAAATCGTCTCAAACACAAATATATGCATATCACGAGATAGCTCCCAAGGCTATCAAAGGGCGCATCGGCCCAAAATATATACAGAGGCTAGCCGACAAGGCCGCCACGGCGAATGGGATCGCCCAGAACATATAACGTACGAACACCTATACAGAAGTAGGCACAACCCACATATACGTCTACAGACCTCTAAACAGAACAACAAAATCATATGATGGGACAGGGCCCCGCCGTACCCCTGAACAAACAAATACATATGCAACGGACGAGTATATACCAAAATGTGGGCTCTGGAATAAAGGGAGCACTCCAAACGGGGGAATGGGTGTCCTGGATCGGCGGATCACCGAACCGTACGTCCGTACTCGCGGGCATGAAACGCGAGCCCCGAAGACGCCGGGGCTAGTCGGCCTACGGAATATGTACTGAGTATGCAAAGCAGAAGATACAGTAAATAAATCTGAATCATAATCGAAACAGAAGTACAGAAAATAAGTGCAATATCCAAAATACCAAAATGTTCATTTTTTAAAATACAAATCATGCAAGGGGCTCAGAAAATATGGTTGCCCGCCCGTCGATGGCGCCATAACACATCATACTCCAGAAGATTTTATATCTCCGAAACCCGACATACCGTCGCGACCAAAAATCCGCGGACAATATCACATATACACGGTACCCGGCCCTATAGCGGAGGGGCTCGGCGGGCCGGACACATCATAACTCTAAATATACACGGTACCCGACTACAATAGACTCATGGGCTCGGCGAACCGGACACATCATACTCCGTATATCATATAGTGCGCACGATACATAACCGACCGGGACTCGGCGGAAGATGCAATAACCATTGCACGAGCGAGGTAGTGAGTAACTATATGCATAAAAACATTATCATAAACTCAAAAGATAAGTAAACTGATCGTATTTGAAATCGGGATAATAGTTATATCATATTCTTTCGAAAGTCATCAGAAGTACATAAAGAAAAGTCGTGGGGCCCACGGATGGGTGTCGACCCAAGTCGGGCCCGCCTATGGAAAACATAGTCATCATATGCCATAAAAGGTCCTACGAACATATCGAGGCAATCCGAGCCTTTCTGTGAAAGTTACGGTCGTTCGTAGTTACGGAATTCTTTAAAAATAAAACTTTTTATGCAACATTTGAAAATCAAATATTCCAAAGACATAAGGGCCAATATTTCCTCACATCAAGCATACGAATACCAAGAAGCAAATAAGAATCATAGACATGCTCGGATCGCGAGAATAAAATTTTCTCGAGGCTCGTGTCATAGCCTATTTATAACTAAGGCATGCCAAAAGAAGGAAGTGGTTGAGCTTTACATACCTCGATCGCTCTCAAAGCTAATCCAAATCAAGCCTATGTCTCGGACTCCCCAAGATCTACATAACATCATTAAATACCAACATTAACTATAGGCATTTTGAGTTCATTTCCAAACAAACACTAAATTCTACGAGAATTTGGGCAGCATTTCCCCTGTAAATGCACAACCCCGAGAATTCAACTCGGCTAAATTCATCAACAACAACACCAACAACCAAACTAGCAACATCAATAATCAATTCAAAACGCATTCTAACATTAAATACTCTTTCTACATAATCCAACAACATTCATTATATTCAATTCAACGGCTTACATTCAAGCCAACATCAACGCTTATACATTCAAATACTAGTCCGAACCCATACCAACAACATTCAAGAACATTTTAAACAATTCATATAATATTTCCAACAATCCAACAAATGCTCCAATTTACCCGAAAACTGTCCCAAACCCGAGAACAACATCCATAACACATTCCTAACTTTCGAATTATGATTTGCACCAACAATCCACACTCTAACAATGTCATTCTCATAAATATAGAAATTACATTAAATGCACACAATCCTCCAAATCAGCCCGCAACATTTACAATATCAATCTTGAGTCATCAAACTCTTATTGCCAACATAGAATTCATAACGACAACAGCTAAAACACTAAGCAATATTAATTCATTCTTTGTCACACAATATGACCCATATTCGGCCACCACCATATATATATATTGGTGATTCTCATCCATTTCTTCACACTACAACAACCAAACATGATAACTAGAGTTAATTCATCACTTCAACACAACATACACATCCACACGACTACAAGCCATGCACGACTCAACTCCCCTAGGCCATATTTCATGAATTTCATCCATTTTTTGCATACTACAACATGCACACATCATTAATAACACATAAAAATAAGATTAAACCTTACCTCTCTTCTCAACTTCCAACTTGGCTAGGGTTAGCAACGGATGAAAACGAGCAGTTTGTTGACCCAAACAACACTCCCACGTTAACAAGGACCTTTCAATTAGTAGGTTTGCTAGGAAGAAATAATTTTGTGATGGCTAAATCTTGGTCTTGAATTTCAAGGGTTTGGCCGAATGGCCTTGAGTTCTTTCTCCAAGTTTTTGATTTTTTTTTCTAAGTGTGGAATGAAGAAAGATGACTTATTAGTCATCTTTTATTCTCTTAGATGAATCATGCAAGTGTCCATGTCCCACACATGGGTTGGACCAATTAAATTTGGCCACAAAATGTGTGGGGCCATTTCCAAAGCCACACGGCCAAAGGGCCAATAATTCCATAATTTCCAACTTCTCAATATTCCACTTTTACTCTCAAATTTTCCTAAATGTTCCATGCCAACAAATTCATGAACAACTTATGTCTTACAACAAAATCGAAGGTCAAAAGTCTCGACTTCGTATCCCGGAATGGTTTTGTCCCTAACTTATCATAGTTAACCCGGATTGTCCCAATGTTCAAAATATATATATAATATATATATATATATATATAAGAAGGTATAGAATAAGGAAAATCATGTCATAAGAATCATGCCTTAGGAAAGAATGGACTAGCCTTACATACCTTTTCGTTTAGCTACTTTGTCCCTTGAACGTTCCCCTCCAATATTCACATTTCTACCTTCAAAAGAGTTCGTACTAACATTAGATAATCGACAACTTAAGCATGCTTGAACTAAAGCTAGAGAAAATTGGGCAGCATCTCCTTTGTTTATACAACTTTCTCCATATCATATATCAACTCCCAAACGTCAATAACAATATTCATAATATCATACTCAACAATCTTCATCAACCATACATTACTCAATTCTCCTACTTCCATTTCAAGGGCATCCATAACCATGGTCATAATACAACATTACCTTCATCCTCATATAATGTTTCTTCCATACTCTTAATATCATTTATAACATAGCTATACTTATAGCATATCAAGAATCATGATTCATTTTAAGCTACTACTAAAAAATGCCACTATTCTCAAATTTGTAACCCATTTTCTATTTCCTTCTATAATCCAAGTCTTTCAACCTCTCAATACTCTAAAAAACATGAATTAATCATAAAACTTACCTTTGATAGTGTAGGAATAGACTTTTGATGAAAATACTTCACTTGAGAAAAACCGTAGCTTCAATCCAAGAAGATTTCTTGACTTGCATGAACCCTAGTGAGCTTTTTGCACTTGATTTCCTTGGTTTGATGAATTTGATCCTTAATTTCTCCTGGATTCTTGTAGATGAAGTGTGGAAAGAGTTCTAGAGACTTCTTGAGGTGTGGAGAGAAAATGAGAAATGAAATATGAACTTGGGGTCCTCTTTTATAAATTTAAAAATATGTCCCGACCCAGTTATACGGACACACATACGGTCCGTATAATTTATATGGGCCCTGTGTGTGATGATACATTGGTTCCAGTGGAGACCCCAATTCTGGATAGGTTATACGGTCGTATATACGGGCCGTATCTTTTATACCGTCCGTATAGTGAACCGTACAATTCACAGTTTCCCGAAGCTTGTCCTTGTCGACTCGTTTTGCTTCCAATCCTTATGGAACCTTCTTAACACTTGTTTAACACTTCATTAGCAATCTAAGGGGCGTTATAACTCTTCTTTTAAGACACCATTAAGTCAACATTAGCTCGGTACTTTGCGAACCCTTTTCAAAACGCGGCTTATACTTTACATTCTTCAATGAACTTCATTCTCTTACCTCAAACGTCTTTGACATCTTAATTAGAACCATTAAATACCACTCCTTACTTGTAGGAACATCGTATACTTCTTACTCTGCGTTAGTCTAGCTATCATACGACGACATAAAATTTTCTGAGGTGTAACACTTCCTTTCCTTTAATAATCCCATAGTAATGGAAGATGAAAGTGGGTTTTGATGAACTTTTTCCCTTGGCTTATTAATGATGAAATTGATGGTGTTTATGTTAGATTTTGATGAATCTAAGCTTGTTAATCATATATCTTCTATTTCTAGTATTGAATTTTGGAATCAAAGAGTTAGGGTCTATACCCAAATTGGGAGTTTTACTTCACATTTGAAATTGGGTAAATCTATGAGTTAATTTAGTAATTAGTGGTTGGGTTATGATCATCTAGTGCCTAATTGGATATTTTGCTTCCGAATTTCCCATTGTTTCCCCAATTTCTAGGGTTGGAATTGACCTAAATTGAATAGTAACAATATTAGTATCATTTTTCATGATTTCTAATCTAGATTTTGGTTATGCTTAGACTACTTTAGTTTTGAGGTTCAGCGGACAGGCAAGGCAAAGGTGTAAGTTGTTGGTGTTGCAGTTCGGCCATCCAGGTAGGTTATGGCTTAACCTTGGTTAGACTTCGTATAGCAAAGCATATATTTAGATTATATTATCGGAGAAAGCATGTGAACCTTTGGGTCATACCATTACCCATCGTACTCATCAAGCGTTCATTCATTAATCTTATACTCAAGTCAAAGGAAAAACTATTTTTCACTTCGAAACATAATTACCTTTATATACATAAGACCTTCGGCTATCAAAATAATGTACATACAATAAGGACATCGTGAGACCATACTACCCACACATACGTATCTACGAGCCTCTACTAGAGTGCTAGACATAGGGACAGGACAGGACCCCATCGTGCCCAAAACATGTATATACACAAAAGAATAAATCAATGGCACCTCCGGAACAATGGAGTGCTCTCAAAGTCTGCACATAGCTCCTACGAGTCTGGATCACCTCCCTGTCTACCTGTGGGCATGAACACAGCATCCAAATAAAACGGACTTCAGTACGAACATTGTACTGAGTATGTAAGGCATGAATGAAATGGATATAATAGAGGAATCATAAGACATAAGACGAAGATATAACGTGCTTAACCTTTAAGAATGGATGCATTTCATACATATATTATTTATAATCGTATTACATATATCATCATAGCACATACATCCCCATATCATATATACCATCATCGTTAACCCGCGTCCGGGTAACCATCATATGCCGCCCACTAGTGGTGTCATGCCTGGCCCTCTAAGCTCGATGTAAACATAACAGCCCGCCTTCGCGGTGACATGCCCGGCCATTTAAGCACGATGGAATCGCATCATCATATACTCATCGTAAACTTAACATTATCATACATTTCATATGCATATCATAAGCTTAGCATCATTATACATTTATCTTTAAAATATACATTAGAACTTGGAGGCAACTATGGCTATGTCGGGGTGACATAAGGTTGTAAACCCCCGATTACATTATGGAGTGATCATAATCATCATATCTCACCTTGAGGGGACTAACATTTTAAGGTGAGTGTACACAAGGAAAAGCATCAATGGAACCACACTTAGGATCATTAACCTCATGGACATCGTCCCTCACATTAAGATTCTTTATACTTAACTCATCATCATCATTATCACGCTCGTATTGTAGCTCCTTTCTTTATCATATGCGTATGTAGCTCTTTATAGTCATGGACTCATAATTTTCGTTACTTAGGAAGATCGTGAAAAAATAGGAAGATTCATGCCATAGGAGTCATGCCATAGAAGGAAAGCATTAGCCTTACATACCTCTTTCGTTTAGCTATTCTATCGTTTGATCGTTCTCCTTCGATGCTCGCGTTTCTACCTTCAAGAAAGTTCGTATTAACATTAGCTAATCGATTATGAGAACGTGCTTACTAAAGCTAGAGAATATTGGGCAGCATTTCCTTTGTTTATACAACTTTCCCCACATTCCATATCAACTCCAAACGTCTATAACAACATTCACAATATTATAAGCAACAACCATCATTCATCTACATTATCCACATTTCACAATTTCACTTAAATTCCTCCATAATCATGGTCATAGTTCACTATTGAGTTTTTTCTCACATATAATACTTATCCCATGTTCTAAATGTCACTTATAGCATACTTACAATCACCACATATCAACATTCATGACTTATTCTAAGCTACTACTCAAAATCTCATTATTCCTATCTTTGTGACCCATTTTCTATCTCCTTCCATAATCTAAGTCTTTCAACCTCTCATTACCTTAAACAACATGAAAGGATCATAAAACTTACCTTAGATAGTGTAGGAATAATCCTTGAGTGGAAATACTTCTCTTGCACCAAAACCCTAGTTCACTTCCATTGGATTTCTTGGCAGATGAACTTCAATGAGTTTCATACACTTGATTTTGTTGGTTTGATGAAGTTGATCACAAATCTCTCTTGGGTTCTTGTGGATGAAGAGTGGAGAGCTCTCTAGAATGTTCTTAAAGTGTAAAGTAAGGAAATGAAATAAATTGGATGGGGTTGTGTCACGACCTGACTAGGGCCATGACGGGTACCCGGGGCTAACCACCAAGCACCACTCATTCTATTACTCATCCTGCGTTCATTCATATTTCTTATGCTCATAATCAAAGAAAAACTATTTTCATTTGAAACATGTTTACCTTATATACATAATCCCTTCGGCTATCAAAATCAAAATAATGTATATACATACGAGGAGTAACTGTGAGACCATACTACCCATACGTATGCATCTACGAGCCTCTACTAGAGTACGAGACATATGAACGGGACAGGACCCCCTCCTGCCCAAAATATATATATATATATATATATATATATATATATATATGTGTGTGTGTGTGTGTGTATACGTATATACCAAAAGAATAATCAATGGCACTCTCCGGATAATGGAGTGCTCTCAAGTCAAAAAAAACGGCTCCTACGAGTCCGGATCACCTCCACCGTCTACTCCGTGGGCATGAGCACGAGCGTCCAAAGAAAACGGACGTCGACGAACATTCTACTGAGTATGTAAGGCATAAATAATAATAATATGTCAATAAAAAGGGAAAATCAAATAAGGACCAATCGTGACTCAATTATAAAAAAAAAAGCATCGGCCTTTTAAATCATCATATCATGTATGCATATATGTA